>NC_063335.1:42131193-42146175 GCF_021869965.1 Rhincodon typus
TTTGTCTCCACAGAGGCTGCCAGACTTGCTGAATTTCTTCAGCTATTTCTGTTTTTGGGTAGGCTGCCAGAAGCTGCCAGACCTACTGCATCTGCAGCTTTTTTAAAAAACAAACAGGGGGTAATTTGACTGTGGTTATTTAAAGAACAGCACTATTCCAAAGAAATCTTGATGCCAACTTCAGCATACTACATAGAGACTCACTTGTTTGTTTGCACTTTGAAACCAGGTTTAAAATACACAGTAGTGTGGTGGGACTTATTCCAGCTGTTTCAGAAACTTGGGCTTAAAATGTAACAGCCTTTTCGGCACCGTCCGACCAATTTGAGAGCTGTTTCTTTAAGGGCTGTTTCCAGGTGTTCAGTTTGACAAAAGCAGCTCAGGAAAGTAAAGCTGCCACTTCAAATACCAATGCTCATCATCGGTTTAAGAGTAATGACTTTCTCGTGCAGTTATGAAACCATCTGTCCGACCCTTAATCCATGAGATGGCTCACTAGAATGAGTAAGCTTTAGAATTTGGTAAAGCCTGGTCAATCTAATTATCTGGACACGAGAATGTAAGTTCTCCTTCAGGACCGTCAACTCGCCTGTGATGCAATTTGTTCTGCATTGTTTGCTTGCTGGTACAAAAAAAAAGTTACGGATCCTTTTGGATGACTTCTATGCAAGTAGCAGTAGTGAGTATGTTAAGCATACATTTCCAATCATTTTGGAAAAGACAATGACCCCCAATTCTACATCTGGGTTTAGGTGTTTGCAATTTGCTTGTTTGTACAAGAAATAAAAATCTGTTTTTCTGGGTAGAAGCTTAATCTCCACTTTGCTGCCTGGCTTCTTGTTGGATTCCGTTGCAATTGTAATAATATCGAAACCGAAGTCAGGCCCTTTGGCGTAGGGATTACTTATTTGTCTGCAGTTTTTGATTAATGTGAGGCACGTTATTTTCCAGGCTGTGTATTGCAAATGCATGAATAAATCTTATGTGCAAAGAAAACATAAGAAAATGAGTAAAGTATTGTCAGCATAATTAATTTCTCCCCCTGTCAAGACAGTTGTATAATGTCTCTTGCACACTGATTGGTATTCATTACAGCACACTCACTCATCCACATAGGTGTGTTCCTTCGGCAGAACTTTATTCATGTTATTCAAATTTGTTTATTGTACAGTAATATAAATAACCAGCCAGTTGCAGCAGGGAATACATTGAGGTGTCAGAAACTTACCACAATTATTATAGTGCATCAAGATCAACTTACAGAAAAATGATTGTACAATGTGCTTTTGTGACAACATCAGCACCTGTATCATCATTCTTAGCTCTGCTCAATCTGTTAAATCTTTATTTCTGACAACTTAGTGGCAGTGTTTGAACTTCAATAAACCGCTGGTTCAGTATTTTCATATTACATAGAATCTACAGTGCAGAAACAGGCCATTAAACTAATAGGCACGTAACAGTGCTCATGCTCTATATCAGATTCCTTCTACCCACTCACTCAATCACATAGGTCTGTATTCCTCTATCCCTCATGTACTTATCCATGCCCCCTTAAATGTATCTATGCTGATCATCTAAACCATTCCTCTTAGTAGCAAGTTCCACGTTCTCATCACTCTTTTGGTAAAGATGTTTCTTCCAGATTCCCTTTTGGATTTATGAGTAACTGTCATGCATTTATGACTCTTAGTTTTGGACTCCCCCATATGCAGAAACATTTCCTCCACCTCCACTCCATTAACCCTGTTCTACTAGGTCATCCCTCAGCCATAGATTTTGTCCTGTAATATATACAGAGTAATTTGTGATTTGGATTGTGTCTGCTTCAAACAGTATGTCTGTAAATTGCATATTTTAGGCGTATTTTTTATTTGTTTCAGTAATATTTGCACCTCTGATGACAAAGATAGGGCCCAATTTTAATTCTTTACTAGTGGATGAAATGCTTTAGTTTGCCCTAGGATAGAATTTGGTAAATATTACAGCTTTCTGATTTTGAGTGCTGGAAACTTCCCTGAAACTTACAGGTTTTGTTGCAGATGAGATAACTCCTTGAGACATTGAGTCAACTTTTGACTTGCCTTCTTCAAAGGTAGGTGAGGAACCTTTCTCAGTATAAACAAACTCACAGGTTTTGCTCCAGGACTTAATGTGATGTGACAAGCTGTGTTTAGCTTCACAAGACCTTTGAACAGTTGTGGAATTTCAACTCTAAAATCTTTAGGCTCTTTTTGCTCTTTTCACTTGTGAAACACAAGCTAGTTGCTGTGACACACTGCTTTTTATAAAAGATGCATTTTTTTTACTGAAGTGGCACTGTGCCTTTTCCTGCCACACCGATAACACTGGTTAATGGGGCTGCTGTCCCTTCTTCACACTTCCCCTGTTTCTGTGCCACCAAGTTTCTATTCTGACGCTAAATGAACTTCACAACACCAGTCATTCTTAGCTGATAATTCTCCCTGTCATCTTGAACTACTGGACGGTTGTTTTCAACCCTCAGCTTGCCTGGTAAACTGAATGGACATTGACAGCATAAATCATCTCTCAAAAATACAACAATATTTCGTCGAAGAGTCACATGTTGATTGGATCTTAGATTATTTCTTCTTCCAAGTTTGCATATTCACAATTTTCTGTTGGTGGTAGAAGCCATTATGCATTGACACTCTTTCCCTGATGCTGGGTAGGCTTATTAAACTTTACTCGTTCAAAAATGGTGATTTTTCTGAATCTGAAAAAGGCACGAAATGATTTATCATGTGCTCATCAATTTCTGTCTGACTAGGTCATCATCTGCACCCTCCCATTCAGAGAGAGTGCTGACTTGTTCCTTGTTGGCTTCGTAGCTAGTAAGGTACAATATCTTATGAATCTCTGACACCAGTTCCATCACTGTACAACCTGTTTTAGGCCCTGCAACTTGCTCAGAGCACTGTGATAATGACAAGGACTTCTCACTTTTTTTACTCATTTTTGTTACTGGTTTCATATTGTTTGGTTGTCGGCTGTTATTCTTTTCTGTTACCCATTCACCTGCTGCCACTGTACATGATGGTTGGGAATGAGGAAGAGTTTGGTAACTGTTACATGAGTCTTTTCATGTAGGTTCATACATGACTTTTTTTTTATTTGAGCTTAGTAGATATTGACTGCATTCACCTCTGCCATGAAGCTGCTAGAGAGACCCAACTGCTTGTAGCTATGTGACCTTACATCACTTCCCAATGGTAATTGAACTATTTTGTTTAATATTCACACTAACCCTTTAAGTACGGATGGACTTTAATTAGGTCAAGATAGGCCCATTTCATTGCATTGGTGATTTCATGCAGTCATTGTTCTTTACTGAGAGTTTCTTAACCTTTATAATTCACTCAGCCAGATTTGCCATAGGCCAGTTTTTGTAATATGTGGAAACAAGGGGAAAGAAATGCCTTGTGCACATTGCATAGAGTAGCAACTAGTCAAGGAATACTTTTTAGATGTATGTCAGGTCCCTTGTGATTTTGGGGCTTGGATGTGCACTCATGGTTTCATCATTTATGGACGCAGTGACCCAAAGCCAAGCAGGGACCACATACACCACCCATCTATAATGCACACCTGACCAGCTGTTATTTTTCATGTACATGCCTAGCAAGTAGAAATAATCACTTAAATGAATCCTTATGGGGATTGAATGGAATACAGTTAAGCTAGCTCTCAGAGCAAACCACAGATAAAAACATCAACTTTTCAAACCAAAGGTTGTGTCAAACCCTCAACTAGAAGCTGTAATTCTAAATTATTTATTTGCGTCAAATATAATTCAACAGAAGAAGGTTGTTAGGAATGTGCACATTTAAAAACTGGAGCTGTTTTAGATTGGGCATGTCCTGACAAAACAGTACAGTGGCTCAATTTTCATGAAGTTAAATATTTAAAGGGATGGTTTGAGAGAAAAAAAAACGTAACTGAGGATAACTAAGGCAGAATAGATGAGAAAAAGACTGCAGCAGTTTGTGGGCTTCTGTAGATGAAGCATATTTTTTCTACTTTTCCTTGTGTCCTCATACCCAAGGGCTGGGCCATGGCCTTCCATTGGATTGATCCACATTTATGGAGCAAAGTCCTGGTGTAGTTTTCCACTTACTTCTGCAGGACGTCTGACCAGAAGATTCTTCTACTCCTGCTGCTTACTATCAGGCATATTGGAAGGGTTACCAGGCTGACAATCAATCTTTTGGCCACATTTCAAATGCACATCCCATGACCAGTAAGTCCTGGTGTGGAACTTGAACTAGGGATACCACTGCTGTGCCAAAAGAGCTTCTCGCTTTGAGTATCATGTTCATATGTTGAGGAGGCACCAGACCTGTTTTACTGTGAAACAGAGTTACCACACTGCCTTGTGCTACATAGAAAATAACCTCGTCCTTTTTGTGTGAGAAATTCTTCTGGCAGTTTTGTTATGGTTGGGCCAGAGAAAGCTGTTAAATGTCAAGCCCGGGTGACTGTTTTCTCATAGACAAGAACTGGAAAATATTGTTATTTTAAATGCACTCATCCCTGGAATATCTGGACAACAAGAACACGTATGTCAGACTCCTGTTCATTGACTACAGCTCCACCGTCAACACCATTATCCCCTCCGGATGGATCTCAAAGGTCATGACTCCGCCCTCTGCAACTGGATCCTCAGCTTTCTGACCCACAGACCACAATAAGTGAGGATAGGTAACTGCACCTCTTCCACAATAACATTTAGCACTGGAGCCCCCCAAGGGATGTGTCCTCAGCCCCCTACTGTATTCCCTGTACACCTACAACTGTGTTGCCAAATTCCGAACGAGCGCCATCTACAAGTTTGCTGATGACACCACCGTAGTGGGATGGATATCTAATAATAATGAATCAGGATACAGGAAGGAGTTAGAGGGCTTGGTGACGTAGTGCAATGATAACAACCTCTCACTTAATGTCAGCATAACAGAAGAACTGATCATTGACATCAGAAAGAAAGGAGGAGAACACACCCCCATCTACATCGACGGAGGTGGAGAGGGTTGACGGCGTCAAGTTCCTAGGAGTGACAATAACCGACAATCTGACCTGAACTTTGCACAAAGATGTGATTGTCAAGAAGGCACAACAATGCGTCTTATTCCTCGGATGGCTTAGGAAATTCAGCATGTCCATAAGGACACTCACCAACCTTTACAGGGGCACCACTGAAAGCATACTATCCGGGTGCAAAGCAGTCTGGTACAGCAGCTGCTCTGCCCAGGACCGTAAGAAACTAAAAAAAATGGTGTGCACTACCCAGACCATCATGGAAGCCAACCTTCCATCCATGGACTCCGTTTAAACTTCTTGTTGCTACGGAAAGGCTGCCAACATCATCAATGATCCATCCCACCCCGGTAATGCTTTCCTACAACCTCTTCTGTTAGGCAAAAATTACAAAAGCTTGAACACACGCAACCAACAGCTTGAAGAACAGCTTCTTCCCTGCCATTATTGGATTGATGAATGGAGTCTGTAACTTCACGTAATGTTGTTGTTGTTAATGTTGATCTTGCTTTGCGCACATTCTGTGCAGTGTAACCTGTATGCCTCACTCTGTCCAAGTTTTTTGGCATCCTAGGATCTGTATGTCCTTGCTTACTATGATCTGCTTGTACTGATTGGAAACGAAACTTTCCACTGTACTTAGGTACATGTGACAATAAATCAAATCAAATCAGATAAACTGTAGAATCATAGAAGGGTTAGGGTGTAGAATCAGGCCATTCAGCCCAATCTATTCCTTGCCTGCTCTATGCAAGAGCAACTTAGCTTGTGAGACCCACCCCGCCCCACCTTTTCCCTATAGCTCTGGAAATATTCTCCATTCAGATAATTATCCGATTTTCTTTTGAAACCCTTATTGAATATGACTCTACTACAGTCTTGGGCAATGCATTCCAGATCCCAACCACTCATTTGTAAAAATGTTTTTGCTCATGACTCCTTTGGTTCTATTGTCATTCATTTTAAATTGATGTCCTCTGATTCTTAACCCTCCCAGCAATGGGACCAGGTCTGCACTCTTGCTTCGTCCAGGAGCTCTCATGGTTTCCAATGAGGTGTTGTTCCATGGAGAAGATGCTGCCAAAGTTGCAAGAAAATAGCAATTTGGAGACACTAAATGGGCTAAAATTAATCAAGCAGTAGTATTAGGAAAGCTGTACTTAAAGTTGATTTCATCAGGACTGGACGATATTGGGAGACATAAGGGTACAAATTGCAGAGACACTGACAATAAACTTCCAGTTCTCTATTGAAACAAAGATGGTGTCAGAAGGTTCGAGAAAAAATGTTGGTCTGGCCATGTTTATGCTCACGCCCCTCTCCAAGAAGCAGATGTTGGGAAAACACAACCATTTATTTGCCAATATGGCAAGTCATATTGCAATAGTATAAGACTTTGATCAGGCCACATTTGGAGTGCTGTGTTAAGTTCTGGTGGCCACACAATGGGAAGGATGTGGAGGCTTTGGAGAGGGTGCAGAAGAGTTTTACCAGGATGTTGCTTAGATTGGAGTGTATTAGTTATAAGGAGAGGTTGGAAAAACGTGGATTGTTTTGCTAGAATGTCAAAAGCTGAGGGGCACCCTGATGGAAGTATATCAAACTATGAGGGGTATGGTCAGGGTCGATAGTCTGAATTTCCCAGGATGGAAATGTAAAATACTACGGGGCATAAGTTTAAAGGGGATGTGCAAGGAAAGTTCTTTACTTAGAGTGTAGTAGTTGCCTTGAATGTATTGCCAGAGGAAGTGATAGAAGCAGATACAGTAGCATTTAGACAGACATATGTACAGGCAGAAAATAGAGGGATATGGCCATGTGCAGCCAAATGGGATTAGTTTAGAATTGAATCATTGTTGGCACAGATATGATGGGCCAAAGGACCTGTTCCTTTGCTGGACTGTTCTATGTTCTATTTCAGGTCACAAGGGGGACTATTATTATAAAGCCAGCTTTCACACTCAGAATAGAGGCTGTTGATTACAAACTCATGAGTTCCAAATCCTGTAGAATAGCTGAGACAAACATATTCTTAATATCTAAATTAAATTGTCACAATTCTTGCATTTTTGCACTCTTAATGTCGTCTGTCACTCCCATGTGTTCCCCTATGACACAGAGAGCAACTTTCTCAATATCTATCTCAGTGGCAGTAGGACTTGTCAATGGTAATCCATTATCCCTGTGTGCTGAGCAGTGAATTATTTCACATGCCTTTGTTTCCCTTAACACAAATGAAGAATGTATGGTGTAACACTGGTAACATCCAGTTTCTCAAATTCCTTAACCATGAAAAATAACTGAAGATGTAACTGATTACCTTTTTATGAACGTAGACACATAAGCTCTAGCTAAGACTTTGACATCACTCGTCCTTTTGAGAATAAGTCAGTGAGATAGGGACCTTGTCCCATCAAACTCATCCATTAACTTTACTGGCCAGAGTGGAGTGTCTGCCCTTCAGTGAGGAGCAAGATCTCCTGCATCTGCCTCGGTTAAGTCACCAGTTAGGAAAATTGCAAGAAATGAGCTCAGAGTCTCAGACAACCACCTCTCACAATGCCACAAGCTTTTGAAGGTTGTGCATAGTAATTCCATGTTCATTTTTATTAAATTACATCACAAATCATTATTATTCAGATATAATCCAGACTGCAGTTGTACTGAGGACTTAAAAGCTTCAACTCAAACAGCATATAAAACATTTGTTGGGATTTTGCTGTCATTGAAGAGAACCAAAAGGGACTGATGCATTCTCCAACACTTTCTGGTCTGGTTCCACAAAGCTATGTCTTTGCCTAGTGTCTATTAAAACTCACAGATACTGATATTAGTCAATAACCGGGACAATGTTGTCATTCTTTGTTGAGCCACAATGGCAACAGATACAGAATGGAAGCTGGGTGTTTCCTGTCCTAAGTAATAAAAATAAATAGTGAGCCACTCAAGCTCTTGCAGTTCGCAATTAGTTGTTCTGTCTGGTTTATGATAAAATAGTAATGGCAATACTAAAGGAATAGTGTAAAACATTCAGAAATCTTAACATATAACTTAGGAGACATGAAAAGGTATGTAGGATTAACTGAACAAGTTGCTCCAGATGGTTCTAAAATGTCCCTTAGGGAAGGAAACACCATCCTTTCCTGGAATGACCTACATGTGACTCCAGCCCCACAGCAACGTGGTTGACTCTTTACTGCCCTCTGGGCAATTAGGAATGAGCAATAAATGCTGGCCTAGCCAGCAATGCCCTCATCCCCTGACTGAATTAAAAAAAAAGATAAACTTGATGTCTCTAATTTTGCAATCCTTCATTCTACAAGTTCTTTTTTTTTGCCCAACATTTTCAAAACCAAATTAAAACAAAACACTAAATGTATTCTTTGGGATAATAATTAGCATATTTAACTCTTAATTTCTACATATTGTTTCCCTTCCCTTCTTCATTCTGTTCAGTTGTATAAAGGTGTTTACTTTCCAGCCTGAAATGTTAGTCTCTTTCATTTCTCTTTGCAAACCCTTGTGGTCTATTGTATTTTATGAAATTTTGTTCTTTTGTCTGTGATTTTCTCTGTTAAATCAGGTGAAATGTAAAGAACCAAAATACTCAGTAGTAGAACCTAGCAAAGAAATTGATAGCAAAAGTCATGTTATTTTAAGCAGTAACAGCTCAGGTGATGTTACCAGATAAACATTTTCAGAAATTCAAACAAAAGTGGTGAGCTTATATGGCTCTAGTTATAAAGTAGAGCGAATGAGATTGGGGAGTTATGGGCACAGGCTGCTTTGTGCAATTGTGATGTTAGCAGAGACCTATCACATGGAAAAGCAGGATTGGGTGTTCAATATTCCTAATGACAGGGTATTCAGGAATGACAGGAAAGGAAGAAAAAGAGGAAGGATGGTAGTGTTGGTTAATGGTGAGCATTGCCATACTGGTGAAAGAGGATATCTTGGAGATTCAAGGAGAGAATTGATTTAGCTAGAGCTAAGAAACAAAAAGGGTCCAGTTACATTGCTTGGTGTAGTCTAAAGTCCACCAAGTATTGGGAAGGATGCAGAGAAACAAGCCTGCAAGAAAATTATATGGAGGTGCAAGAATTATACAGTAGCCATACTGAGGGACCTTAGTTACCCAAATAAAAACTGGGATATTCATGGCGTTAAGGGAAAGAGAGGCAAGCATTTTTAGATTGTGTCAGGAATATTTTCTCCAGTAATATGTATCCAGTCCATCTAGAAAGGAGGTGCTGCTAGACCTGGTTCTTGGGAACAAAGTAGGCCAATTCGTTCAGGCATCAGGAGAGGTACACTTAGGGGACAGTGAATATTATGTTATAAGGGTTAGGTTGAAGGTAGAAAAGGATATTGGACAATAAGAGGAAGAAGAATTATCTGGGGGAGATCCAACTTCAATGGATCAGGTCTGGATAGACTGCAACCAAAGGTTGGCAGGAAAGTTTGTGCCTTAGCAACAAGCTACTTTCAAGGAAGTGATGGTTTGGATACAGTCAAGGTATATTTCCTTAAAAGGTAGGGAAAATGAATCCAGAGCACCCTGAAAGAAAAAGGAGATCAAAATTAAGATAAAGCAGAAAAGTGTGCTTATGGGGGCTGTCAGGTACAAACTATAATTGAGAAGCAAGATGAATACAAAATATTCATAAAGCAGTTGAAAAAGCAAATAAGGGAAGTGAAAGATTATGTGTAAAAAGTGGCAGCTCACAGAAAGGGAATCATAAACTCTTCTATAAGCACAGAAATAAACAAAAGCATTGTTAAAGGAGGAATGAGACAACTAGGATTAAAAGGAGATTTATACAAGACAGCAGAGGCACAGCTGAGGTGTTGGAATGAATATTTTGCATCTGTCTTTTACCAAGGAAGTGGATATTACCCAGATCATGGTGACAAAGGAAGTAGAAAAGTCTGAAATTAATAAAGAGGAGGGATTGAACAAGCTGTTGGTACTTACAGTTGACAAGATACCATGACCAGATGAGAGGCATCCAAGGCTATCGAAGGAAGTCAGAAGTGTAGATGCACTGGCCACAATCTTTCAGTCTTCTCTGGACTCGGGGGTCAGGCCAGAGGATCGAGAAAATGCCAGCATTACACCCTTGTTCACAAAAGGTTTTGATGATCAACCTAGCAATTACAGACCACTCAGTTTAACTTTCGTACTGGAGAAACTGCTAGAAACAATAATTTAGGATAGAATTAATGACCACATGGGCAATGTCAGGTGATTAAGGAGAGCAGGGATTGATTTATTAGGGAAAATCATGTGGAAGTAACTTGTGAGAATTCTTTGACGAGGTAAGAGAGAGGGTTGATGAGGGTAATACTCTAAATGTAGACTGCCAAACAGCATTCAACACAGTGTCACACCAAGCACAGTGGATACAAAATTGGCTGAGTGATTGGAAAGAAAGAGAAATAGCTAATCAGGCCATAAGATGGTTCTAGCACTATGCCCTAGGAATCACAATTGGATCCCTTGCTTTTCCTTATTTCTGTGAATAGTCTACATCTTAGAATCCAGGGGACAATTTCACTGTTTGCAGATGGTACAAAACTTGGATGTATTTTAAACTGCAAGGACAACATTGTGGAACTTTAGAAGGACATTGATAGGTTGAAGGAATGAGCAGATAGTTGGCAGATGAAAGTCAATGTGGAGATGTATGAGCAGATACATTTGGATAGAAAGGACATTGAAAGACAGTATAAATTAAGGGAAAGTTCACTGATGAGTTTGCAGCAGCTGAGAGACCTGGGGCCTCAGTGACGGTTGCCAAGACAGTCATATGAGAAGTCACATGACCATCTCTAAAGGAAATTGCGTACCTGGGCCCTCATGACCCCTGAGCCAATGCCAATCATGCTACTAGAGGGATTGATGGATCAAAATGTCAATGTCGATGCAGTTGTCTGCTGCTGGGCTCTGTGAGGCTTGGATTCCTGAGGTCACTAACCATGATCCTTTCAGTAATCCTTGAGTTAGCCATGTAGCCTTCCAAATTCTATGGTGCATGCATGGTTGAAGGATTCCAAAGGACCAGCAGAGCTATGATGGCACTGCAGAGAGAAACTGCAGTCTCATGATAAGATGATAATCATGCTTAGGCATCAGAAGAAGATATGGAAATTATAACCCTGTTACACTGGTGTGCAGAGAGCATTAATGCTTGTAGCTGGTACATATTGAATGTTAGATGGCATTAATGTCCTTCGGGTGGGTGAGTTTCTTTTGAGGGTGGAAGAGCCATTGAACATTAATGCAGCGGAACAGTGATTGCTGAGAAAGAAAACGTTTCTGCTGAAGAGCTCCAGCGGTATTGCAATGTAAAGTCTCGCATAAATTCAGCAAACCTCTATCTGACAGAACTCTCTTTGTGAACTGTATTACAGGACACCACCAGACCTGTGCAGGCAAGTAACTTATTGATTCAGGAATCCAATCACTTTCTTGTTGAGAGTCTCAGTCAACCGATGTTTCTATTGGTGGTGCCATTTGCCCACCAAACGTATTTCTAAGTGGAGTCATGAGATCAAGTAACCAGTCCCTCATTTGTACAATGACAAAAAAGCGAGGAGGGCAGTTGGGTGGAGAGTTGGTGTAACATGAAAGCATTGTGAAAGGCTGACAGAACAGCAGGTGCATAACTTGTTGATGTACTGCTGGCGATTCACATTACTGGAGTGGAAATCGCTGTGATTCTTGAAGCCAATGGGGGTGGTCCCAGCCAGTTAGAATGGTAATGAATTCATGTAGCATAGGTTTATTCATCCTGTGTGGAGTTGATGAGAGAAACCCACATTTTCTGAATTTTAAGCAACAGGAACAATTTAAATCAGAATTTTGTCAGTTAAAACAAATTTTGAAAAGGCTATTATCTATTTGCATTCTTTGTCATTGAACCTTAAGAAAAAAAACAGTTCTTTTCTGACAACTGACAAGTTCTGTGTTATGATTTATTCACTTAAGTAGACTTCTCTGGTGGATATAGTGAGTTGAACAATACTCTCCTCTGGCAAAATGCCTTGTGCTGCTAATTTGCCACCACTATTGATTTAGGCTTGGGAAACTTCAAAAGAAAATAGCTTCAAGGTGTGAGCAGTAAGCAATAAACTTCTCTCTCAGAGAAAAACAAGCTATTAGTGGATGTGGAAGTATCTATACAGTGGGAGGTTTAGTAGGATAGTGAGTGGTTTGACAATTCTTTACTTTTACCTTTTTTTTAAAAGGTTAAATTGTGTATGCAAACAATGAGATCAAACTCTGAGAGAAGAACAATGCTCTGTTGTGTATAATGACTATTTCAAAGTTTATGAGATAGATTGTGGTGAAGATTTTTTCAGCCTCCTTGTTGTTCAGTTCTAGGTAAAGGGAGCAAGGGTTTTCAATTGACAGTGGGTCACTTGAGCAACCAAGGCAGACTGTAATAACAACAGAAATTACCGGAGAAACTCAGCAGGTCTGGCAGCATCAGTGGAGAAACACAGTTAATGTTGTGAGTTCAGTATGACTCTACTTTGGAACTGAAAGGAGATGGAAAATTATGGTATTTATGCAAGTGACAGAGGGCAAAGAGAAACAAGTAGAATCATAGAATCCTTACAGCATAGAAACAGGCCATTCGGCCCATCGAGTCCACAGCAATCCTCTGAAGAGCATCACCCAGACCCACCCCTTATCCTATCCCTGCATTTCCCACCCTAGACACTATGGGCAATTTAGCATGGCCAATCAACCTCATATATATGCACATCATTGGACTGTGGGGAGGAAACTGGAGTGCCCGGAGAAAACCGAAGCAGACACGGGGAGAATGTGCACACTCCACACAGACAGTCACCCAAGGCTGAAATGAACCTGGGTCTCTGGCGCTGTGAGGCAGCAGTACTAACCACTGAGCCACCGTGCCACCCCAACAAAGGGATGCCACTGCTGTTTCTGCCCGGTTGTGCCCAGAGCAAAAGACAAAAGACAGTGATAATAGTGGTAAAAGAGTCATAGAGATGTCAAATAGCTACAAGTGTTAGGTGTGAAAAGGAGAAAATGGATTTACTGTGCTGACAGCAAAGACAACAAGACACAGACATGACACTCTGGGGAAGGATGGGGGAACACAATAAAAATGGAGGACAGAATTCATACACTGTAAAGTGCCTAATTGGAAAATAATGTGTGGTTCATCCAGCTTGTGTTAAGTTTCATTGAAACACTGCAGTAGACCAAGTATGAAATGTTGACATGGGAGCAAGGTGGTTTATTGAAATAGCAAGCAATGGGATGGCTATTCCTATGGTCAGAGCAGAGATGTACTGCAAAGTGTAATCTCCGTTTGCTCTTGCCAACGTAAAGGACACTGCATCGAAGGTAAAAAGCATGTGGGATTCAGGGTAGCTTGGCAAATGGGATCCAAAATTGGCTTAATGTTAGGAGACAGGTGTAATGGTAGAAGGCTGTGTGTGTCACTGGAAGCCGATGCCCAGTGGCTTACTACAGGAATCAGTTTTGGGTCCCATATTCTTTGTGATATGTAGAAGAAAAGGTGGGGTGGGGGTGGGAGATGACATATAAGCTTGTGGATGACAGAAAGGTTGGACCAGTGGCTGACAGTAAGGAAGAACATTACAGGAGTATATAGACAGATTGGTCAGATGGCCAGATCAGAGGCAGATGGAATTTAACCCTGATAAATGTGAGGTGATGTGCTTTGGAAGAAGCAACAAAACATGGGAGTACTCAATGAATGGCGGGACACTACGAAGCTCAGAGGAACAGATGGATCTTGGGATTCTTGTCCAAAGATCCCTGAAGGTGGCAGGGCAGATTTATAGAATAGTTAAAAATGCATATGGGACATTTGCCTTGATCAGCCATGGCGTAGATTATAAGAGTAGGGAGGTTATGGTGGACCTGTGCATGACCCTGGTTAGACTGTAGTTGGAATATGTAAGCAGTTCTGGTCACTGTCCCACTGAAGGGGGTGTTGCCTTTGATGGAGTAGTTTAACTATAAAACGAGGCTGATTGTTTTCTTTGGAGCAGAGAAGGCTGAGAGGGGACCTGATTGAGGTATAGGACATTATAAGGGGCATGGATAGAAAGCAGCTGTTCCCTTGAGCTGAAGGATCACTAACAAGGAAGCATAATTTTAAGGTAAAAAGCAGAGGTTTTGAGGGGATTTTAGGAAAACATTTTCACTCAGTGAGTGGTGGGAATTTGGAATGCATTGCCTGGGATGGTAGTTAAGGCAGAAACCTTTAAAAAGTACATGGATGAGTATTTGAAATTGCATAACACTGAAGGCTAAGGACCAAGTGTTGAAAAGTGGGCCTAATGTAGACTTAGAGTAGTTATTGTTGGTACAGATTTGATGGGCATCTTCTGAACTGTATGATTCTATGATTGTGAGCAACAAATACAGTAGACTAGATTGAAAGAAGTACAAGTGAAACACTGCCTCTCTTGGAAGATGTGTTTGGGATCTTCGATGGTGAGGCGGGAGGAGGTGAATGGGCAAGATTACACCTTTTGCGATTTCAAGGGAAGGTGTCATGGAGAAGTGGGGAAACGTTACAAGTGAGGGAAGAATGGACCAGGATGTCGCAGAGGGAACAGTCCCTGTGAAATGCTGACATTGGAGGGGAGGGGAAGATATGTTTGATGCTGGTATCCTGCTGGAGGTTGCAAAAACTGCAGAAAATGTTAGAGATAGTAGGAACTGCAGATGCTGGAGAATCCGAGACAACAAGGTGCAGGGCTGGATGAACACAGCAGGCCAAGCAGCATCATAGGAGCAGAAAGGCTGACGTTTCAGGCCTAGACCCTTCATCAGAAAAGGGGGAGGGGAACGGGGTTCTGAAGGGAGAGAGTGGGAGGCGGATAGAAGATGGATAGAGGAGAGGATAG
>NC_063335.1:42146575-42169771 GCF_021869965.1 Rhincodon typus
CTATCCTCTCCTCTATCCATCTTCTATCCGCCTCCCACTCTCTCCCTATTTATTTCAGAACCCCGTTCCCCTCCCCCTTTTCTGATGAAGAGTCTAGGCCCGAAACATCAGCTTTTCTGCTCCTATGATGCTGCTTGGCCTGCTGTGTTCATCCAGCCCTGCACCTTGTTGTCTGCAGAAAATGTTCTCTGGAATGCGGAGACTGGTGGGATAGAAAGTGAAGACACAGGGAACCATGTTGTGGTGCTGGGAGCCACATTGTAATTTCTAATTGTAAAGTGGCCGTTAGCACATTAGTTAGCTTACACTGCAATGTCGGGGGACGGTTTGCTGTAAAGTCTAGCAGTGCAGCAATTCTTAAAGGGCTGCAGTTTACTATTAAGGACGATGTTGTCGTGGTGGTGAAATAAAATGGTAGACTAGTTTCACACAGTTACACTGTAACAACGTGCAGACAGCACTGCATACTTTGAGGCAGAACTCTTGCTGCAGGAAGAGTCACTAAAGGAGGTCGATTAAGTTGGGAATGAATGCCACAGATGCAAGTTTCTTGTCACCATCAATGGCGTGGATATAGTCAGCCAGATCTGTCACATCTTACGGCATAAGAGAAACGTTGACCTACATCTGAAGAGTTCGGCTGAGTTGGCTGGATATTTTGTGAGGCTTATCAGGCTTGTCACATGCTTAAACTGGCAACTGCTGCACTGCCTTGGAAATACCATTGAACTACTGCTAACCCTATTACTGTTGTTTTACACACATTCTTTCTGTGTGCTGTAAGACACAGGCAGTGGTCAACCAACAGTGAACTGATATTTGGGCTTCAAGCTTGATGTAGTCCTAATACTTTAGCACACTCCTGAGCATGACAATAACTTGGAGTCAGAGTCCTGCTACCTAAGTCAAAAATTGTGGGTCCTAGCCCATCCCAGATACTTGAACCTATAAATATTTAATATTAAGATGGGTGACCAAAATTTTGGTCAAAGAGAAAAGGATGAAGGGTGGACTTAAAAGAGGCAGTGAAGGTTAAGGAGAGAATTTTAGAATTTAGTGCCTAGGAATCTGGACGCACAAAAACTATTGCATATTCTCTTGATTGATTAGTAACCAAAAACATGTCAGAAGATAGGATTAATAAGAGCTATTGTTTCTGAAGTGAAATATTCAGCTGGGTCGTTGAAGAAACAGTAAATAGAATGAGAATGTTTCAGTAACCATTTTGCAACAATGCTTCAATTTGGAATAATATGTTGGTCTTCTTATGTGTTTACTGACAAATAGATGCATAAGCTTTCATTGCTGTACAAAAGTAAAGTCATTTAACTATATCATTATTTATTTATCATTTATTCATCAATAAAGCCATTTAAACTGTGTGAATTTAGGAGGACGTTCAGTGGCTTCCTGTGCTGTATGTTTATAACTTACTGACACTTTAAGTCTGATAGTTATTGCTCTACTAATGAGAACCGCAGATATGTGAATAGTAGATGTGATTCCAAATGCTTTGACACAAAGCTCATCTGCACAGTCATAGAATCATAGAATTACACAGAATGGAAACAGACCCTTCAGTCCAACTCGTCCCTGTTGACCGGATATCCTAAACTGACCTAATCCCATTTGCCAGCATTTGGCCTATATCCCTCTAAACCTTTCCTATTCATATATCCATCCAGATGTCTTATAAATATTGTAATTGTACCAGCCTCCACCACTTCCTCTGGAAGCTTGTTCCATGCATGCACCACCCTCTGTGGAAAAGATTGTCCTCCCCTCCCTTCCCCCCAACGCCTGGTCCCTTCCAAATGTTCCTCCTCTCACTTTAAATCTATGCCATCTAGGTTTGAACTCCCTTACCCTGGGAAAAAGACCTTGCCTATTTACCTTATCCATGCCCCTCATGATTTTATAAACTTCTATAAGGGCACCCCTCAGCCTCTGTAGCTCCAGGAAAAAAGGCTCCAATCTATTCAGCCTCTCCCTACAGCCCAGACACTCCAATCCCAGCAACATGCTTGTAAATCTTTTCTGAATCCTTTCAAGTTTAACAACATCTTTCATATAATAAGGAGACCAGAACTGCACACAATACTCCAAAAGTGGCTTAACCAGTGTCCTGTACAGCCACAACATGATGTCCAAACTCCTATACTCAGTGCACTGACTGATGAACACCACATTCACCACCCTGTCTGCCTGCGACTCCACTTTCAAGGAACTATGCACCTCCACCCCTAGGTCCCTTTGTTTGACAACACTCCCCAGGGCCCTTTTATTAACTGTATAAGACCTGTCCTGATTTGCCTTACCAAAATGCATTTATCTAAATTAACCTCCATCTGCAACTCCTCAGCCCATTGATCATCTGATCGAGTTTCTATTGTACTCTGAGATAACCTTCTTCATTGTCCACTATACCACCAATTTTGGTGTCATCTGCAAACCTACTAGATATACCTCCTGTATTCACATCCAAACCAATTATATAAATGACTAAAAGCAGTGGACCCAGCACCAATCCTTGTGGCACACCACTGGTTACAGGCCTCCAGTCAGAAAAACAACCCTCTACCGCCATCCTCTCTCACCTACCTTTAAGTCAATTTTGTATCCAATTGGCTAGCTCCCCCTGGATTCCATGTGATCTAACCATTGCTAACCAGTCTACCATGCGGAACCTTGTGAAACGCCTTGCTACAGTCCATATAGACAAGGTTTACCATTCCGCTTTCATCTATCTTCTTTTTCACTTCTTCAAAAAACTCAATCAAGTTAATGAGACATGATTTCCCATGCATAAAGCCACATTGACTCCCTTAATCAGTCCCTGCCTTTCCAAATGCATGTAAATCCTCTCCCTCAGAATCCTCTCCAACAACTTATCGACCACTAACATCAGGCTCACTGGTCTAGAATTCCCTGACTTTTTCTTATCACCTTTCTTAAATAATGACACCACATTAGCCAACCTCCAGTCTTCCGACACCTCACCTGTGTGTATCCATGATATAAATATCTCAACAAGGGGCTTAGCAATCTCTTTTCTAGCTCAGACATGTTAAGACACACCTGTTGGGCAGGTGGAGTTTGATAAAGCCCCTGTAAGTGTTGTCCAATTTACACAACTTATCACCAAGCAGCAATTAAACTCTAAATCAATTGAGTGTTTTTTTAAAATTATTAACAGTCAGATGTTGTTGTATTAAAGAAGTAGTGGTCTGGCTCAGCAACAAAATAGTATATGGTGAGTGGGATAGTATACTATTCCTTGGCTTCTAAAACTGCAGTGTGAGGGGTTGTTGACACAGTGGTCATGTCCCTACCTCTGAGCCTAGAGGCCTGAGTTCAAGTCCCATTTGCTGCAGCATCTCTGAACAAGTTGATTAAAAATAAACACCTAAAGCATGCATGAGAGACTGTTTTGGTGCAATGGTAGTATTCCTCCCACAGGGCCAGGAGGCCTGTTTAAGTTCCACCTTCCTAGCATCTCTGCACAGGTTGCTTTTGAAAATACCTATGAAACTGTAGGTCACCCTGAAATTTTGACTTTAACACAGGGGCTGTGTTGTCTAATTGCAACATCATGTCTAATTGCAACAGTCCAATCATGTCCCATCTTCTAAGGATTTTTAATCAAACTGTTTGGAAATCCTAAGACGCATCTCCGGTGCAGGTGAGATTTGAACCAGACCTTCTTGGCCAGAAGTAAGGATATTACTAATGCACCACAAGAGCCCTGATGTCTCATTGTTTAACCTTGCTATATCTGCCTTTAATGCCCTTTTTAGCACGTGGTGCTCAATACCTGTTGCATTTCAGGTGCCACACTATCACACAAGCTAATTTCTGCACACCCCTCCCCACCCCTACAAAGAAACGGCTCGCTTTTCAACTCTAGGAATTGAGTTCAAATTTAACACAGGCTGATGGCGTAAATGAATGAATTCTATTATGTGGATCGTGTGCTGTGTGAAAAGGGTTTGGGGAGACTTCATCCAGTGCCTGATGAACATGAAGCTGCTACAGAATTCAATGTCACCAGAACTTTGAGATAGTCAAGGGTGCCTTTCTGAGGTCGGGCCTGATTAGAAGTGACATAACTCTGCATTGAGCTGTGTAGTACCTGACTGATGGTGCTAGATGCTGACATTGCAAATGAAATGTAAAATGTTCTTTGCCACTATGCCTTTAGCTTGATTGGCACAAAAAAAAACAATCTGATCTGAGCATTGGCCTATGCATCTGCAAGGAATAATTAACTATGAATTAACCTTAAACAAGGAACAGCAGTTACATCTTACTGGCTCATCAGGACTGAGAATGTTTTTCACAGCTATCCTTAAGTCATTGCATTGCAAGCTATATGCCATAATTCTCTTCATTTTATATATCAGTGTGTCCTCTAATATTTGAGGAACATTGTCATGGGGGATCTGAAGCAAACAAAAAATTCAGCAGGTCTGGCAGCATCTGTGGAGAGAAAACAGAATTAATGTTCCAAGTCCAGTATAATATTCCTTTGCTTATAAAACTGCAGTTTGAGGGGCTGTTGACACAGTGGTTATGTCCCTACCTCCGAGCCTAGAGGCCTGCGTTCAAGTCCCATTTGCTGCAGCATCTCTGAACAGTTTGATTAAAAATAAACACCTAAAGCATGTATGAGAGACTCTTTTGGTGCAATAATATCACAGGACTTGAAATGTTAATTCTGGTTTTCCTCCACAGATGCTGTGAGGTCAACTGAGTCTCCCCAGCATCCACAGTTCTTTGTTTTATTTTATGTCACAAGCGACATTTTAGTTTATAAAGATAGAGCACTGAGATTCGTGTTTGGTTCAGAATAATGCAGACAACAGGGGTTCAGTTTCCATTCCAGGTGAGGTAGACTTAGAACCACCTCATCACTCACTGGGGACAGCTTTAACTGATTTCTCAAGTTGGTGCAATGTTGGTCTTACGTCCTACATGATATATGCCTCTTTGAAGTTAATGAGCAATAAGTGGTATTGTGTGAAGTGTAAAATCACCATTCCAGTCAACCCTTGATGATGAATAATGGTAAAATCGCTCCATAGTTTCTAAGTAATTGTGGCAAATATTTCACAGCATTTTCACCCATTAATTGGTGAAATATAGAAGTCTTCCCAAAACTACTCAAGGCACTAATCAGACCACAGCTGGAACCCTAAACCATAATCAAATAAAATTTTAACAAAGCTAGCCAAAAGGAAACCATATTACCACTTGGATACACAATTAAATGAACAATGAAAATTTGACCATCACAAGACTTGCAGCTTGCTCCTATTCTCTTCGAAATGGAAGTAGGTCAGATTACATTGAGAAATTAATTGTAACACAGCCTTATTTGTGAAATAAAAGAGGACGAGCTTATTTACCATTGAGATATCAATCCAGCAATGATGGATTTTCCTGTCACTTCGATAGATGAATATTCAATAAAAAATAACAAGAAAGGACCAGTTTACAGTCTCAGTTGACATCTCATATGTAACATGAGACTAAGTCTCAACTTGCATAACTGATTGCAAATACTGGATATGAAATCGGTGCTGGCGGGATGACTGAAGGGGCTTTATGATGAGTTGAATTGTCCTAACATTACTTCACTATCTTCTCCTCAAATGTTCAAATCACTCAATGACAAAGACTTCTCCGTTTGAGTTAGTTCAATGGGTTTTTGCCCCATGTATTGGGATCCAACTTGCAACCTCTCAGATTGGTGTTCAGATTATCTCTACATCTAGGTTTGGGATGTCCAGATTCCCATGCTGCTTTTTGTTCCTGGGAATCCTCCATGTGAATCACATGACCAATCCAGAGAAGCTGAGTTCTGGGCAGTATCCTCTCAATGGTAGATAGGGAGCATTTTGCAAAAATCTCCATGTTGGGCTTTTTATCTTGCCCTGCAAAGGTGCAAATAGACATCAGACTGTGAAAATGGAATAGTTCCAGTTGTTATATTTGACATCAGTAGATTGTCCAAGTCTCGTACTCGTGAGAAATGATGTAAGAACCACTTGCTTGCAGATTTTGATCATTTGTTCTGAAACAAATTCCTTACAGTTTCCACAGTCTGTGAGTGAGCCTGACAAGCATTCGGCTTGCTTTTGCCAGCTGATGATTCATTTAATCATCCAGCCTAGTGTCAATGGATAGTCCCAGGACAGGAAAGTTTCTGCACTGAGTGCAGTGATGTGTGTTCATTAGTGTGTGTGCGGCCTATTTTAAAATTAATTCATGGGATGTGGGTGTCACTTGCTGGGTCCACATTTATTGCCCCTCCATAGTTGCCTTTGAGAGGGAGGTTATGCGCTGACTTTTTGAACCACTGTAATCCATTTAGTGTAGATATCCTGCAATGCCATTAGAGAGGGATTTCCAGGATTTTGACTCTCACATATAAGAAATGACATATGCAACCCAAGAAACAGCATAACCATTCAAAGGACACATGGGACTTTTAGTTCTGCTGGATTTGATTGAGTATCTCTGATGACGAAGGTATGAATATTTGAGTTTGGTGATGATCATTTTCTCCTTAATTGGGGCAAAGCCAACCTTTTAGCTCTGTAATCTTCTATACAGAAATTTAATGTAAATTTACCTACTAATGGATGGACTTTCTACTTAAACATTACTGTAACAATATTTGTATTTAAAATTGTATTCTTTACTGGAAATATGATTGCATTTTCTGTCTTTTCCTAGAACCATTAATGCAGAGATTGATCGCCTCACTACCTGTGAATTGCATATCTAATTCTGTGATAAACTTTTATATATTTTTAGATTAATATTGTCTTACAATACACATGAGAGAAGTGATGACATATTGCAATTATTCCTAGATTATTAATGCTGGGAACCCGATACTGTTCTGGGGACTCGGGTTAGAATCTCGCTATGGTAGATGGTGGAATCTGACTTCAAATGAAAATGTGGAATTAAGAGTTTCATGATCATCATTTAATGATGATCATGAAACTTTTCTTGGAAGAACCCATTCGGTTCACCACTGTCCTTTAGGGGAGGAAACTACCATCCTTACCTGGCCTGTGACTGAAGACCCATAGCAAGGTAGGTGACCCTTAACTGCTCTCTGGTCAAGTATGGATGGGTGGTAAATGCAGTCCTAGCCAGTGATGCTCACATTCCATGAATGAATAAATCCAAGTATTCTTCCGCATCATTAACTCATGAACCCTTTTCCGTACACGTTTTGGAGGGGTGGTACATTATTGAGGAGAGATTCTTAGACTCTCATAACACCTGTGTTATTATAATCTGGTTGTAACTTGTTACTTTTTTGAAGACTCAATTCTTCTTTTCCAAGAGGAGAGTTAGAACAATCTTTCATACACATTCACTATATTTAGGATCTGCCTCTCTCAAAGTCAGAGTGATCATTTGAGAAGTCTGCCTGATCCCAAATGGTTCCACGGAGGGTCTAGGATTATAAGCCACTACAGACATCTGGTAACCATGGTGACTGTAAGCAGGAAAGTTTTTACTATGTGCAATGCACCCTGATAAAATACATTCTACCTAAGCTTTATTAAGCAACAGTGAATGAAATGTTTGGCAAAATTAATTAATTCATACTGCAGTTTAACTACTGTGTGGGGCAGAGGTAGTTAAAATAATATGTAAAAATTCACATAAGCTTTAAACCTAGCTCAGAGTTGATTTATAAACTTGCTGATCTGTAACAGAATAAGTACAATTAATAAATTTGATCTTCAAAATGATTTAAATCCTGCAATTGAGTACGTTTTTATTTCATATTATCTAAAGTTCCTGAAAGAACTTGCCTGAATTGCAAGAGAGTATATTTAATTAAATTAATGATATTATTCTCTGTGATGATTTTATAAAATTATTATTCACACAGTGGAATGCACATAATCCTTTAAATTCTCAGTACGTGCTGATTCTCACTCACATGATAGATGCTCTTCAGACAGAATCTTGGGAGGGCTGCATTTTGCCAAAACTGGCAAAGTGTCAATTGCAGGGAGTTTCACGGAGAGTTTCTCTCTGTGAGTTTTACTGACTTTTCTCACCTCATTGCACCTTGCTTTAAGATGCCACACCCGCACAATCTTGTGCTCACCAGCGGCTGATATAGTCACCACCAGTGCCGTATTAAAACCTCAGCTGGGTGCCAGGTTAATCACTGCCAGCCAGAAACTGTCCTTCGCTGCTGCACTATCAGAAAACTTCCCTAGAGCTGGCAGATGGGCACAATCTGCTGACATGGACCTGAAGGACCTGGTGAGGGGGGTGGTGACTGGAGGGCTACCCTCTTGCCACACATAAGCTAGAGCATCCATGGCACTGGACCCTGCCATTCTGGTCTGAAGTTGTCACTTGGTTCAGTATGGTTTCCATAAGGCTGGAGTAATGCCCAACGGTGCAGATACTACTCACTTCATGAGAGTAAGTCCCATCATCTTCTATTAACTCACACTCACTGTAACTCTGCTACTGTACATACTTCCCAACAAGGCTCATGGTCTACCACTCTCACTATCTCATGGAACATCTTCCCTCAATCGCTCTCATCTAGCAATGCCCCTTCTGCATTACTAATGCTGCATGCCCTGTGCACTGCCAACTCACACACTTGGTATACCTTACCATCTTCCTCCCTACATGTACCAGCATTAACAGTGGCATCATTTTATTTCCTCCCTTTCATACGTTGAATCCCTGCAGTGTGGGAAGCAGGCCATTTGGACCATCAGGTCCACACCACTCCTCTGAAGAGCATCCTACCCGGGCCCACCCCCCTACCCATGGCTAATCCACCTATCTTGCACATTCCTGGATACTTTGGGCAATTTAGTATCGCCAATCCACCTAACCTGCACATCTTTGGACTGTGGGAGGAAACCCAAGCAGACACTGGAAGAATGTGCAAACACCACACGGACAGTTGCCTGAGCTGGAATCGAACCTGGGGTTCCTGATGCTCTGAGGCAGCAGTGCTAACCACTGAGCCACTGTGCTGCACCTTTGTCTTATTCCAGCAGAAAACATCCCACATAGAGCACTGAGGGCCAAGGCACGTATTGTAATGTCTGACATTTGTCTACTCAGCCCCTAGGAGGTGAGAATCCTTATGGGAGAGGACCCGGATTGCTTATGTGGTGATGTGAGGTCTTCATGAGCTGGTAAACAAGTAAGATTCATTGTCATGTGCTGTGCTGCTGTCCCATTACATCACTGTGAGTGTATCCTGCCTAAACCTCTACGCTAATTTCACAACTCACTGTCTGTCTTGTCTCCTGCATGCACCAGTCACATCTGTAGAGTATCTGCCATGAGCAGACCAGCCCCTCAAGACATCATTCCATCCCCCCTCTCTGAGGAAAAAGCCACAGGTCTCTAAAGGATGCACTATCATGGAACTCTCTACCAGCTCAGATATTGACTCAGCAGTGGGTACTTTAGCCTGTCTACAGCTGGGAAAACATGAGCTCATTGACAGGATGTTTCTTCTTGTGCGTGAGTCCAGGAGACACTCTTAAAATTAGGGGTTACCCTTTTATGAAGGAGATGAGGTTTCAGAGCAGTGCATCAGAAGTCAATGAATGTGGGATCTTTAAATATTTTTAAGGTGGAAGGAGATGGACTTTTGTTAGGTCAGGGATTCGAAGGTTACCGGGGTAGATGGAAATGTGAAGTTCAGAATGCAAACAGATCAACTGTGATCTCAGTGAATGGTAGAGGATGCTTGAAGGGCCAAATGGCCTACGTCTGCTGCTAACTCATATCTTCATAAGAGGAATAAGAAGCATCACATGAATGGATAGTGTTGAAATGTGGACTGAGGAATGAATGCACAAAAGGCCCAATAGCAAGACAATATAAATAGTTCCACTTGGGCTCTAGTGCATTGAGCTAACAAAATGAGTTTGTGATCTAATGCCTGTCTAAAACATACCAAATGCACCTAAATAATGTTTCAGATGTTCTTTCAGCATAGACAGTAGTCCCTTGGTTGTGACACTTATGTCCAGAAAATGGTACGACAATGCCTAATTTCTACTGTAGTGAATCCCTTGGTATGCAGAATATAAGGACATGTAATATGTGAGCACCTTCGGGGTAGAATCTGAGGGGCCACTTAACTGAGGCCTCTCTGTGCATTAAGTAGGTTGTATGGCATTGTGGCAACTTTACCTTTGAAGTTTATTGTCATCTCTTCACTTTTCAAGTTATCGCACAAATCCAAAACAAAACCAGAAATTGCTGGAAAAGCTTCAGCTGGTCTGGCAGCATCTGAGGAGAGAAATCAGAGTTAGCGTTTCACGTCCAGTGACCCTTCCTCAGAACACCGCACAAATTCTTTTGCCAGTGTGAGATCCATTTTAGAAAGCAACGTATTACTGTGAAGAATAAAGAAAGAAAAACAAAAACAGAATCACATTTTTTAAAATCCAATAAAAGCATGTTTTTTCTTAGTCTGCTGGTCTGCAGTTAATAATAAATCGTCTGTGCAATTTTCCAGGTCAGATGCTTCCCCTGACAAAGCAATGGAAACTCTTGCTATGCGCACTTTATTTTTGGGTAAGATGTTCCTGGAAGAATTCGGAATTTCATGCTGGTGCTCGTCAGAGGTCTTGCTCGTTACACTGTTCATAACTTTGAACTGGTTTCTGCACCACTACTGCAGCCAGTGGATCTATCTCCAGGCGAATGGTGTCCCTGTCAACAAGTAGGCTTTCTGGTCTTCATATTTATGTATGAGATGCTGAGATACAGCTCAAAGCAAACTTTTTCAACTTCGTAACTAGTTTATTTGCTCTTTATCCGAGGAATCAAAATGACATGACAAATGAGTTTGTGTAGAAAAATGACATGGAGAATCAATTTTATGTATTTATTATACCACAGTGACCTCTTGAAGAGTATATATTGAGAACTCTTATTTATCTTTGAAACATATTTCATAATCCACTGTCTCACAATCATCGGTAAAATTCTGAAAGTAACTGCAAAGCTTTAGTGGAATTTTGAGGACGATAGTTATTCATCGTCATGTGATGCATACAATCTAATTAATGGCTTATCACCAATCCCAAATTTTATGGAACATACAGCTTTTGTTTAAAATTGCTCCAAAACAAGATTTTCATCCATCAACCACGCACCTTACCTTCCCGTTCTGTCTGTTCAGGATTTAGCATTCAAGCCTTTAAATAGTCATTGCAAAAGGGAACTGTCTTCATGAAAAAGTGTCTTAATTTATTTTCAAATATGTGACGCCATGGCATAAAACCCATTGAAATGCATCATCCTGTCACTACCCTGTGACTTTGGAATACAGATGATGCAGAGCTCATTCCAGCTTCCCTCCTTTCTGATATGAAGAGAAAAGGATTCCGCAACAAGCTTTCACAGAGTTATTTCCCCTCTAACTAAAAATGTTAAATAATGAAAGGTTACTGGACCTGAAACGTTAACTCTGCTTTCTCTCCACAGATCCTGCCAGTCCTGCTGAGTTTCTCCAGCAATGTTTGATTTTGTTTCAGACTTCTAGAATCATCAGTTCTTTGTTCTATTTTGACTGTTAAATTATGCTGTGCTGTGCTACTACAGGAATGTTTAGCAAATTCACCAGCCTTTCTCATTTTTAATAATTTGGTAGAGCTTGGAAACCTCCTTAGTCCTTCAATTAAGACATCATTTTGTCTACAGAAGACAAGAATTAGTGCTTACAGTCTCAGGATAAGGTGATGGCCACTTAGGACTGAAATGAGAAGAAACTTTTTTGCACAGGGATTTATGAATGTTGAAATCCTCTCTGCCAGTGTACAGATGAGTGTATTCAAAATTGATAGATTTTTGAGCACTGCAAGAATCTCAAGAATGCAGTGGGAATGTTGAGTTGAGACAGAAGATGAGTCATGAACTTATTGAATGATGGAGCAGGTCTGAAAGACAATATAGCTTACTCCTATTGTGTTCTTATTCACAGAGAGGAACTTAAGACAAACATATTACTCATTGGTATGCTGGGATCTCACAACATAATTTTAAACTATAATCGTTCACATATTCAAATTTATTTTTCTATAAATGTCATCAGAAAAAAAAAGAGGAGACATTTTAAATTCTTTCTAACTAAATCCCATCCAATGATTAGTATGAAAAGAATGACAAATAAATATAAGGCATTAATACTGAAAATGGCAGCATTAATTAGATCTGGTGTAGAAACCTTCTTCAACTCAAACTGCTCTCTTCAGATAATTATTCTTAGTAGAGCAATGTTGTTTTGGGTGGGATCATGTAAAACGATTGCATAACTTATTTTTTGAATCATAAAATGGCTACATAGAATTTTTCAGCCCAGAAAGAGGCTATTTGGGCCATTACATGCCTGTTCTGGTTGGAAAAGAACTATCCAGTTTAATCCAGCTCTTGTTCAGTAGTCTTGAAGGATGTGGTATTGGTTCAGTGCAATGTAGGTTTCTGTCCCTAACATCATTTCAGGCAGTGAGTTCCAGATCCCCATCATCCTCTAGGTGAAACAAAATCTCCTCAACTTTCCTCAATCCTCACAATTACTACTAAGTCTATGTCAAGCATTAATTGGACCTCCTTGTTTAGTGAAATATGACCTTAATTATTTTAGTGTACTACAAGACCATAAGAAATAAGAACAGGATTAGGCCATTCGCCCCCCTGAGCCTGATATGCCATTCAGTAGGATCATGGCTGATCCGACACTCCTCACATCCACTTTCCTGCCCTTTCAGCATAACTATTGATTCCTCTACTCAGTAGGAATCTATCTATCTCAGCCTTAAATATGCACAAGGAGTCTGCCGCCACAGCTCTTTGTGGCAAGGAATTCTAAACACTCACAACTTCTGAGAGAAAAACTCCTTCTTCATCTCAGTTATAAATCAATGCCTCTTAATTCTGAGACTATGTCCTCTGGTCCTAGACTCTCCCATGAGAGGAAACATTCTGTCAGCATTTACCCTGTCAAGCCCTTAAGAATCCTATATGTTTCAAAGAGATCACCTCTCAATCTTCTAAATTTCAATAAGTAGAGTCCCAGAATGTTTAGCCTTTTCTCACAAGTCAACCCCTCTATATCGGGGATCATCCTGATGAACCTTCTCCGAACTATCTTCAATGAAATAACATCTTTTCTTAAATTAGGGGACCAAAATTGCTTATAGTGCTCCAATGTGGTCTTACCAGCACCTTGTACAATTGCAGTAAGACCTCCCGACTCTTATATTCCAACCCCGTCGAAATAAGGGCTAACATTCCATTGGCATTCCTGATTACCTGCTGCAACTGTGTGCTTGTTTCCTGTGTTTCAGGCATAAGTACCCCAAATCCCTTTGTATTGCAACTTTCTGCTGTTCCTCTCCATTTAAATAATACTGTGTTCTTTTGTTCTCCCTCCCAAATTAAACAGCTTCACATTTTCCAAAATTATATTCCATTTGACAACTTCTTGCTCACTTACTTTCTTTATCAGTATCTCGCTGTAAACTGTTTGTATCCCTCTTGCAACCTGCCTCTCCAACTATTTTTACGTCATCTGCAAATTTGGCTACATTTGCTTCCTTCCTTGAAGTCATTAATAAGTTGCAGTTCCAGCACTGATTCCTTGTGGATCCCCACAAGGTTGCCAAGCTGAAAAACAGCCCCTTATTCACACTCACTGTTTCCAGTCCATTAGCCAGTTCTCTATCCATGCCAATGTACCATCTCTTCCATTGGCTGTTATGAAAACCTTCTGTGAGCTGCATCATTGAGTGCCGTTTAGAAGTCCATGCAACACATCTACTGGTTCCCGCTATCTATTCTGGTTGAGTCTTCCTTGAAAAACTCCACAAAGTTAGTCAGACATGATTTCCCTTTCATAAGGCCATACTAACTGTGCTTTATTGGATTATGATTTTCCAAATGTTCTGCAATTATTTCCTTAAAAATTGATTCATATACTTTTCCAACAATAGATATTAGGCTAATGGTCCTATAGTTATCTGCTTTTTGCCTCCTTTCCATTTTGAATAGGAGTGTCACATTGGCAGCTTTCCAATCCTCTGGTGCTTCTCTGGATTTTTGGAAAATTACAACCAGTGCATCCATTTTCACGGCAACTCTTTTAGAATCCTAGGCTGCAAGTCATCAGGGCCAGGGGATTTATCTGCCTTTAGCCCCATTAGTTTGTCTGATACTGCTTCTCAGTGATGGTGATGGGACTTAGTTCTTCCCCCGCATTCTTTAGTGTTACTGGGATGTGTGAATTATCTTCCACTGTAAAGACTGATGCTAATTTAACATAATCAGGGAATGTGGGCCTGCACTTATTGCCCATCTCTAGTTTCCCTTGAGAAGGTGTTGGTCAGCTTTCCTGTTGAGGCAGTCCTTTTGGGGTAGGTACACCCAGTTTGCCTGTACCTCAGGCAGTATGTTGTGAGATTAGTTTCTAACTGTTCAAAATCTTACAGCAGAACCTCTTTTCCTTTCCTGTCAATGTTGTCAGTACCAACATGGAGGACAACAACTAGATCCCTTCCCTCCAAATCCCAAGTTTCTCTCCAGCCCCAAGGAGATGTTGTTAACCTTGACAACAAATAGGCATCACAGCATTTGTGACTCATGCCGATGGTTGCTGAGAACAGTATCTATTCCCCGACTTATATTGTCCACACCACTACTGCAATCCTATTTCCTCTTCCCAGTTGAATGGCTTCCTTCGCCAGGGTGCCATGGTCAGTTTACTCATCCTCTCTGGTATCCCTACTCTTGTCCTCACAGCTTGTAAGTACCTCATAACTGTTGGATAATTGCAAGGACAGGGGCTCCTCAAGGGTTGCTGCTTGAATCCCCATATCTGTCTCACCTGCATCACACCCTCCTGCCCTTGCAAGTTTGAATTGCCTACACAAAGAGGTGTGTCCATCACTAGGAGCAAAGTGTCCATGTAACTTTCCCTCCTGACTGATGCAGCACAATGTGTGCAGCTCAGATCCCAAGATTTACAGGCAATAAATGGAAACAAATTGTTCATAAAATTTTTCTGTCTGCCTTTTTTTTAATCTCTCTCTCTCTACATCCTATGTGTTTTTACAATCTATATTTCAGTTTCTCTCCACGGCCCTTTCTTTACACATTTTGGTTTAGACCCTGTGTGACTCAGTGAGGATTCTTCAGTCTGATTGGTTGAAGAGCTTTACTGGTGCTCCCACTGCTCACACAGGATACCCTGTAGTGGGTGCCACACTCGATTAAAGGAAGTCTCTGTTTAAAAGCCTGTAGGCACCTGTCAGTGAGGTGCATGGTGGGTGTCATTCCTTCTTCAGTGACGGCATAATTTGGGCCAGGAAGGGTGCAGTCATGACATTGTATGTATAGATGTAATCATTCTAATTTTTCAATTTCTTTTGCCTTTAAGGTTCAATTTTTATCCACACACAGTCGAACTCTGCTACCAGAATTCTCTGCTGCACACTTGGGAGGAGTTGACCATTGTAGCCCTGGGACCTCTGACCTTGAATGTGGCTATGCTTGTTATGGCTATGATCAGATGGCTCTGTCATATATTATTTGGCTCATTCCCGTCCTTCTTGTCAAGGTTTATCATGGCAATGGGAATTTGGACAGTGCTTGACCCTCTGGCAATATTTATAGTAGATGGCATCCTGGGGGTAAGTCAGTTAAAATAACTTGTACATGCAGACTTTAAATAGAATGCACTGTATCTTGGAAAGAATTTGAAAGTGAATGGTGCTATGATGAAACAGACAGTTGCAAATGATTAGTATTTTGTCAGTAGATGAGACGTAAGATCACTAACTATAAATGTGTGCTGTACCAAACAAACTATTATTTGCATATTTCATTGTGACTCACTGTTAAAATTCAGAACCAATGTGCAGCAAAAGGCGAGCTGTTTTTATTTTGAGCCAGGTTCATTCAGTTGTAATGCCATAAGCATTGGAATTTACAAGCCCATCCAACTCCACACTCCATGCCCAAATGCTCATAACTCACCAGAAAACATGTAATCTTTCAAGAACAACAAAAGAATGATGAAAAGAAAACCTAAGGACAAATGTAGCTGATTAAAGATGGGAACTTTCTCCCAGACACTTTTCAGAGGTCAAAACTAGTCCATGAGACAGGAGTGACCATGATCTGTAAAACATAGTATCCAAACTACATTTGTATATTGCAATTTCTGCTTCAATTTTCCCATGAAAATGTGCAGTGAATCAATACTAATCAGAGAGCTTGTTGCATATCTGACTGGTCCTCTCCAACACCTCTAATTTAACAAAATTGTCCTTGTGAACATCGTTTAGCCCCTTCATTATTTTAAATGCCACGATCTAACATCTTTAAGCGTTCGTGTCTATTTGTCACCAAGGTAAGCTTTTTCACGTCTCTGTATGTATCAACAGTGCTTTCAGATGGGTATCATTCTTATGGCCCTGTAGTGAGCCTTATATAAAACATTGCACTACATGGGATGCAGTATGCTAAGTGACACTTAACAAGGGATTTATACAAGCACAACATGGTGTGTTTTATTTTACATTGAATCATTCCGGCGAGTCAAGCTAATACTGTCATTAAACCCTTTGATGACCAGAATTGACCTCGTAAGGAAATTATTTACAAAAGGATGAATATCTTCTTCTCTCGAAACAGACTTCAATTCTATACCCAGTAGTAGAGTGTACTTGATATCGGTTATGCCCAGCTGCATATCACTGCATTTTTTTTCTTTCTGCCAAGCATGTATCCACTCCCCTATTGATTCAAGATCTGCTTGCAGTCGTTTGTTCTCAGTTGTAACGCTAAAACAATCTTTGTATCATTTACATTCCATCACGTTGCTGACAAACTTGCAGATTGCCTCTGTCCCCACAACACTGCCATCCGAGTCACTAAAATCAAAGGTCTCGGCTCTGATTTCTGAGCTACACTAGTGGTCCACAATCATGAAGTGCACCATAATTATGAATGACCACTTTCTGTCTATGGGAATGCCGTAAACTCCATCCACTGCAACCATTTCTTGCCAATTTCATAAATTCTGCCTTACAGACTAACCTATTGTGAGGCAGCTTAGCAAAAGCTTTCTGAAAGACTACGTGGACAATGTCTACCTATGCCCAAAAGCTTCATTATTTCATAAAATTCAATCAAATTAATGATTTAGGATAACGTTTCAAAACGAGATTGAATCCTCTGCTAACATCTACCTCACTTTTTTCACTGGAGCATAGAAGTTAAGAGGTGACCTTACAGAGCTTTATAAAATCATGAAGGATATAGACATAGTGAATGGCAGGTGTCTTTTCCCTCAGGTGGGTGATTTCAAGACAAGGGGGCATATTTTTAAGATGAGAGGAGAAAGATTTTTAAAAAAATATGAGGGGCAACTTTTTTTACACAGAGAGTGGTTCATGTGTGGAATGAACTTCCAGAGGAAGTGGTAGATGCGGGTTCAGTTACATTGTTTAAAAGACATCTGTATAAGGAAATGAATAAGAAATGTTCAGAAGGATATGGGCCAAGTGCATGCTGGTGGGGCTAGTTTAGTTTGGGATTATGGTTGGCATGGACTAGTTGGACCGAAGGGTCTGTTTCCATGCTGTATGACTCTATTACTTAGGTAATCAAAGAAAGCTTCGCTTATGATCGCTATTACCATGATGGTTAAAATTCATCTAATAAGCCTACAGTTCCTTAGTTCATTATGTGTTACCCACCATGAAGATCAGAAATATTTGAACATTTGTCCAATAGAATGGAACTCATCCCAATTTCAGTGAACTTTTAAGGATGAGCTTTGGTTGGGCATCATCTGAAAGTAGCAAAATCCATACTTGCTGACATACCTGCCTCTCCCTTCTTTCCTCCTGTGACTTTGCCCAGGCTCTGATGAAGATCAGTAATATACCAGTGGCTGGATCTTGTCATAGGTCCACCCCACAGTTCACTAAGTTTTGCTTGTAAGTTCATTACTTGAAGCCACACATACTTTCTTTTCCTCAGTTTTTAAGGCTCAGTCTGCTGCCAGGTGCTATGATCAAGGACTAGACCATTCGTGGCGTTTATTGGCAAAATTCCAGTTAGGTTCCTTATGTTTCATGGAAAGAAGGTGATTTTGTAATAGAGCGTGTTCACTCCTTATGTCTTGCGTTCTTCATTGTGCGAGATTTACTGTGATGCGTCACGTCTGTCACTGTGTGTGCCTTGTTTGAGTTTTCTTACCACTAGCAAGTTTGCAAGCTGACTCAGGAAGTGTGATTTGAAGGAGCGCTTTAATATAATTGATGGTCAGTTGCTGTGTTTATTCCTCCACTGTGGACTGTTAGCTGTTTTAGATTTTTAATTCAGATACGAGCAATTGCCTATTGCATAGTTTGTAGTGATTCAAAATGAAAATGCTCGAGGGCATTTTGGACGAAAAGGAGTTCTAGCACAAGGCAAACCAATACATGACATGGAATAGCTGGCAATATAATCATGTAATGTGGTATGAGGCAATTGAATAAAAATTAAAGTTGCATGCTGCCCAATTCAATGTACATTTTAATACAAAGTGATTAGGAGTGAATTTTGAAGTAAAATCCAACAAAATGATATACATTTACTTTGGCAGTTTGGCTGATGGAATGCCTGCAAGATTGAAAGGAATGCTTTTGGGGTCTGACTGCATTTCTTTCTATGAAATAAAACAAGTACAGTGCTGATCACAGAAAGGAAATGGCCTGCTCCATAAAAGCATATAAGTTTTAAATGTGCCAGCCATTTTTTTAAGTAGAGCCTATTATACACTAGGAAGTGAGTGTTCGACTGTGATCTAAGCAGAAGGTCCAACTGACATCATAAGGGAAAGAAAAGAAGAATTTACACAGCATCTTTCACGACTACAGAATTTCCAAGCTACTTTACAGCCAATTAGGTACATTTCATGTGTTACAATGTACGAAATGTGTCAGCCAATTTGCACAGAGCAAGCTCCCACAAACAGCAATGTTTCAATGACCAGGTAGTCTGTTTTGAGGTGTCGATTAAGGGATTAATATTGTCAGTTGCCAAACAGAAGAATTCCCTCCACTCATCTTTAAAGCAATACCATAAGACTTTTTACATCCTCAGAGAGCATGCAAGACTTCAGTTTAATGTTCCACCAGACAGATGGCATCACCAAGAGTTTGAACATTCTCTCAGTACTGCTATTGCACTGGACTCTGAATATCGAGCTCAGGACGCTGGAGTGGGTCTTGAAAGCACAGTTTTCTGACTTCAAGACAAATGTGCAACCCAGTTGAGCCATGCAGGAGAGCTTATATTATTTTAACAATCCTTTCAACTCCCCAAAGAGGACTGGTGGTGTAGTGCATGGTGACCCAACCAGAAAATTGGTGTTCATGTCCCACTCTAGGACTTGAAGGCCAAAGACAGTGCATTCAGAATGTGGCCAATCCTCACAACATATGCTAATGTTAAAAGTGAGAGAGATTCCAAGTCAGCCATGTGATAGAAAGAAATTGGAGCCCCTGAAATCGTTATCCATTGCTCCAGGGTACAACACGCATGTATGTCTCCATGGTAACTTGCAATCCTTATGATGTTAGTTGCCTAGCTAGTGTAGATAAGATTGGTCTGATCCCCATGCTGGTTGGGGTGGACTCAAGAACTTCCTCCTTGCCTTACCTGTTGTGGAGATTGTGGCATTGTGAGTTGGACCTATTGTGTAAGGGTCTGAAAGAGTTAATGCCAAGGACTCTGTTAAGCACCACCTGCTGTGGTGATGTCATATCGGCAGAACAGCTTTGGAGTTGAAAGGAGTAAGACCCAGCGTTTGGGTCTTCCTCATTGTCTCTGTAACAGTACATGTTATATTAATGTAGCTTGTATGTGTTTTGCAGTCATGCAATCAATTACACTGTCGGCAGCAGGGTGGCTCAGTGGTTAGCATTGCTGCCTCATAGTGCTAGGGACTGGGGTTCGATTCCAGACTTGGGTCACTGTCTGTATAGAGTTTGCATGTTCTCCCCACATTTGTATAGGTTTTCTCCTGGTGCTCCAGTTTCCTCCCACAGTCCAAAGATATGAAGTTAAGTCAATTGGCCATGCTAAATTGCCCGTTGATGTGCAGGTTAGGTGGGATAACCATAGCAAAAAACCCACGTAGGGCTACAGGAACTGGGTGTGATGCTGTTTGCAGGATCGGTGCATACTCAATGGGCTGAATTTCTCTTTCTGCACTGTAGGGATTTTTTGTTTTTTTGAGACATGAGTCTCTTAATAGACAACCAGTTAGTTTTTCTGTACCACACACCAGATCAAAAGAGGATGTTGGCAGTAAATCCATTAGATAGCTCATCCAACATGATGAGTAGTGGTGAGCATTCATCTTGCAACATCGTAGCAAGTTGCAGAGGTTTCTTCAGGCACAACTTTAAAAAGGCTGCTCAAAAAGCAGCTTGAAAGAACCAAATGTTTGCAAATGCTTAAGTAGAGAATTTAATATTAAGATTCAACAAGGCAGAATGTACAATAGATGGTTAAAAGCCCTTCAGACCTGAAAAGAGACTCACAGCAGCAGGAGAGCTAAGAACTCCATGGAACTGAAGCATTGGCTACAGCAATGCAGTTACAGAGCCAATGAGTTGTCTAAGTAGAGGTTCAGTTAGACAGTGAATGGTCATTGGAGGCTCTGTGCATAAATTCAAACTCCTTGGTCATAGAATCCCAACAGCATGGAAGCAGGCCACCCGGCCCATCGAGTCCATACTGACCCTCCAAAGACCACCCACCTAGATCCACCCCCTACCACTGCAACCCTGCACCTCCCATGGCCAATCCACCTAACGTGCATGTCCCTGGTCACTATGGGCAACTTAGCATGGCCAGTCCACCTAATCTGCACATCTTTGGAGTGTGGGAGGAAACTGGCACACCTGGAGCAAACCCACTCAAACATGGGGAGAATGTGCAAACTCCACACAGTCACACGAGGCTAGAATCAAACCCAGGTCCTTGGTGGTTTGAGGCAGCAGTGCTAACCACTGAACTACTGTGGACAAGGCAAATTTTTTTTTTCAAAAAATGGTGCATTTTACAGGGTGGGAAATGAGAAAAAAATGATGTACTTACAAGTCATATCGAATATGGCCAACATAATGACCAGTCATCACGAGGCATAGCTATAAATTAGGGAAATCAAGGACCACAGAAACAATTTGAACTAAGTGGTTGTTGGGAAAGTTGCAAAATCAGAATAGAGTTAAAGTGAAAATTTAGAAGCCTAAGCAAATAAAGTTCAATGGCAGATGTAAATTAGGAGACTATTGAGGCCATAGAAGAGGCTCGAAATCCATGACATAACCTGTGGTAATTCATGCAGGAGAAAACAGTGAAAGCCACAGGAATTATTATTTAGAGCTTCAGATGGTGAGACTCATCTAGGAAACTGTTAAAGGAGTGGGATTCATCTTATTGAGCTGCAAAGACCACGAATCATTCAATAAAGCTGTTAAGAGAACAGGAATAATTATTAAAGCCGGAGGCAATAGGATGAATTCATTAAAGCTATTAAGAAAACAGGAATTGAGTATAAAGACTGCAATTAATGGAATTTATCTGGAGAAGCCACCAAAACTGCATGAATCATCCATTTTACTCATGAAAGGTGGAAATCATCCATTTTGCGTGCAAAAGGGGAGGAAAAGCTTCCAGGGCATCAATAAACATTGGCAGTAATGCTGTACTGTAGAATGATAAACCTCTAAAGGAAGAACAAAAAAATCCCTAGAAAGTGAAGGAAGCAGAAATAATATTGCCAGAAAGATTTGAATTCAGAGATGGGCCAAATAAAACAGACAATTGCACACCTTGGGGAACTCTTAAAATATGGAATTGCTGACAAAGTAGATATCAAATCAAAAGCTGAATAAGTCAATACACTTTTGAATCAAACTGGGATAATACCTAAAAATATTGTAGCTTGCCAATATTTGAAAGAAGCAACAGATACCCCTGATGAACTTCTGAAAAGCTTTGACAATTATTTTAACCTCAGAACAAAAAAGGTCTTGAAAGAAAAATATTTAACAGAAGAGTTCACCATCCAGAAGAATTCACTGATAACTTCATTAATGATATTTACATATTAAATGGAAAAATAAGAGTGGAACTATAAAGTTAGAAAGCATAAAAGACAGAATTATTGCTGGAATTGCTAATGAGTCTTTGTCAGATCTATTGCAGTCAGAAGAAGATTTGACTCTTGGGAAAGCCATTCAGATGGTGAGTGAAGCAGAAGTCCAGAAGCAACACAGATCAATCCTCAGAGAAAAGGATCGACCTGATCACAAGAGATCAGCTGAATCCAATTAGTTCATAGGCAATGTGACAAAGCAGTCGGCAAACTTTCTCAAACTCAATTGCAGCTGTGGAGTTGGCACCAAGAAGTAGGAGTAAGAAAAGAAAGATTAAACAATGGTGGTGTTTAGGTGCATGAGTATCAACTTTCTGTGCAACCTTACATTTGTCACAACTATAGCACTTTGTATGACAGTCCTGTGATCTCTTTCAATCTGTTGAAGCTTCTGATTATTTATGTTTTCCAATAGTCTACCTTGAGGGGCGATGATCTCTGTACATGCTTGCATGTGCCTCATCTGGAGCAGTGCAAACTGTGCTGAGGCTGTCATTCCATGCTGCCCTCTGGAAAACATGAATTTAAACTAGATGTTTGGCTGTCAGGAGCCAATCACATAGTTTAGCCCATCTACATCTCTATAATAGAGGAATGGCCCTTGAAAATTGATGTTTGAGTCTTGCAAGCACTGTGGTATCTGGTGATATGTTTGAAAAATACTCTCTGCTAACTTCATTCAACATGGAGATCTTCTTCCTTTTTGGATCATTCTGGGAGACTAAGAAGTGAATTATAAAAGAATATACTGTTACAGAGGATATTGCAAATAAATTCAATCCTACTCTCATCTGATTCTCACTGGTGCATTTTCAATCAATAGGAAAGAAATTAGCGTTAAGAGCCAAGCCTCATTTTCTTCATGAGGAGATAGTAGGAACTGCCTATGCTGGAGTCTGGGATAACAAGGTGTAGAGCTGGATGAACACAGCAGGCCA
>NC_063335.1:42170171-42242900 GCF_021869965.1 Rhincodon typus
GATTGGCGAGTGCCATTCGCCAAGGTGGAAGAGTATATTGGAACCAACAACAGCACTGTCATCCTGTTCTTGAGACAGAGAGAATGCCACGTGATTTAAGCAGCAGAAGGTACTCAGATTGTTCACAATTGACAGGAACTGAATTGAGCATTCTTTCTCAGTTAAGGATCCTTAAAGATTTGGTCTGTAGATATTCTCATTTCTTCCTGTTTTTAATACTTCATTCACTGATTTTTTGCTCTACTTCAAGTAAGTTTATTATAAAAACTTCTCCCTATCTTTGAAATTTCTGGTATCAGATGTAGGCAACCCTTTATTTTTAAATGTATGAAAGCGTGGGAAGGAAGTGGGGGTATAAAGTATGGAGCATGCTTTTTGTCACTGGGGATATTTCTGAAAAGATATTACGCTCCTCTTCCTTCCTACTCTCATATACTTCAAAACACACCAACTACTGCACCACCCTGGCCTAAACCGGGATGCACACTATGTACTATTGCTGTGACTGAATTTGGATCTTTTCAAAACCTGGGCACAACAGTGGGACATCAGTGTGATGAGATCCATGCAAGATCCGGAGTTGAAATAGACTGGATTATTGGAACTGTACAAAAAACAGATATGGAGGTTTATTTCATTTTATCCTGGGTGAATGTCAAGAGTTGGGCATTTTCTACATGTTGTACAACTTCACAATGCAAAGGGACAAGCAGAGGAGGAGGAGGAACATCAAGAAGGAAACAAGGAAATAGAGGACGATGAGGAAGAGTGAGGCTCAGCCAGAGCTGTAAGGCAGCACATTATTGAAGAGCAATTCTCTTTAAAATCTCAATTTGCTGACTACCCCTCTGGCCACCACTTCCACTTTTTACAACCATCATCTGAATGACCTCAAACACTACAATGTCATAGGTGTTGCTTTTACATCACTTATAATATTCAAACCAATAGACCAAATGTTTGTAAGACTAAATCTGTACAGCATAAATGGGCTTAATCATTCCTAATTTGACAAATGCATCCATTGAACCTAAAGCAAGATGGTAGTTTGGCCTCAGCTGGTGTACTGCGTCCAGTTCTGGGAACCCTGCCCTTTGTAAAATATGTGAAGACATGGGCAAGAGTGAAAAGATTCACAAGCAGGGACGAGAAATCTCAGTTGTAAAGATAGGTTTGAGAAGTCAGCACTGTTTTGTGTGGAGGAAAATCTTCTGAGCTGGGATTTGATAGAGGTATTCAAAATAGTAAGAAGTCTGGGCAGAGTAGATAAGGAGGAATAGTAATAAGGAGACTTGTGAAATGATCACGAAGACCACGGCACAGATTAAAGTAATTGGCAAAAGAAACAGAAGCAAAATGAGGAAAATCTTTTTTCATCTGAGTGGTTAGGATCTGGAATGCATTACCTGAGTGTGTGGGTGGAGGCACCTTTAATCAAGGCATTCAAAAGGAAATTAGGCTATTACCTTGAAAAGAAGAAAGTGCAGAATTAAGGGGAAAAATAGAGGAATAGCAGCAGGTAAATTGAGAGCTGGTGCAGAGATGACAGGTCAATTGGCCTCCTTTTGTCCTGTAACAAGTCTCTGATTCTGTGATCAAACGGAAATAAAAAGCCATCCTTTTGCAAGCCCCTATTGCTCCCCTTGTTTCCTATGTCAGTTCAAATGCCCCTATGAAACTATTCCCCACTGACATTAGTTTGAGAAGTGGAAGACTGGTGAAATTCCATTCAAGGTACTTGTGATGGCCACGCTTCTTCATTGAATCCCTACACTGTGGAGACAGGCCATTCAACCCAACAAGTCTACACCAACCGTCTGGAGAGCATCCCACTCAGACTCACCCACCTCACCCTGTAACCCTGCATTTCCCATGGCTAATCCACCTAACCTACACATCCTTGGACACTATAGGACAGCCAATCCACCTAACCTGCACATCTTTGGACTGTGGGAGGAAACCAGAGAACACCTACACAAACGCAGGGCGAACGTGCAAACTCTATGCAGACAGTCACCCGAGGCTGGAAATGAACCCGGGTCCCTGGTGCTGTGAGGCAGCAGTGCTAACCACTGAGCCACCGTGCTGTCCAATTGGTGGATAACCTTGAGGTGCTTTACACATTTGATACGGCTATGGACCACAGCATCTGAGCATTGGTAAGGCAGGATGGCTATTTGACTGGCATCGTTAATGCTGTCAGTTTCAGTAAGGTATCAGGCAGGCTGTTGTCCAAGGCAGCACAGCACTTGCCCCTTCCATGGAGATAGTGCCACTTTCATTGAGGTTGCACCTCAGCAAAAGAATATATGAGTGAAGTACTTTCTTATGATTGGAGAACAGGAATGGAAATTGCGAAAGCATCATGAGTATAAGGGCTACAGGTAACATGTGACTAAACAGAAATGAATTATAGCTCTTATTTCAGCAGTTGTTGTCAGGTTGGCCATGCACTGCAGACAGGTCCTAGATGCAGTGCTTCTGGTTTCATTCATCCTACTGTTGTGTCCACTAATGTTGACCAGTGAGCCAAGAAAGTTTCCTTCCATTTCCATAGTAAGAAAATAGCCCTTGTCCTGCTGTACTCCTCTCAAAATAACTTTAAGGCAGCATCTGAGATGACAAAGGTTTTTGCAGTTTCTTCTCTATCTGCCATTTTCAGAATTTTGAATTCCTGGTGTCTGTAGCCAACGTATCATCCCACTTTTAAGACATTCAAGCCACTTTTAAATATTATCAGGGATACTGATTTCCCATGAGACAAAATGCCAATCAACACTACAAGTCAAGCTAATGCACCACCTACACCTTTCAAATGAGACGCGGGATTAATTTGAGACCTTACTTTTGTCTCATAATTGAGTCCATGCATTGACCGTTTTGAGGCCTAAAATATGACGGAAACAATTTTATTTCCCATTGCATAATAAGCAAATGGAAAATATTCATTGTATGGCATGAGAAAGTAACATATTTTGTTTTACATTTTATCATCTGTGTAAAAATGGGGCAGAAGTACAGATGCTGCCTGCAAATTTCTATAAGTTAACACTTTTCCAGTAACAGCTTTGTGTGTAACTAACTGCATAATTAAGCAGAAATTTCTGGATTGTAATACTATCCACTGAACCTGTACAATGGTTGATGTGCCAGTGACTAGCTGTGAACTGAAAAGCACACAGAAATTGTTTTGTGAAGCACTGATTGGTATATCTTGCTTTTCAGCGCCTGGCTTACAGCACAGATAGTCCAATAGCAGACGCAGCCAAGCTTTACTGGCTGTTTTACAGAGTGCAACATTCTGGGATCCCTGGCATACTTATTACAGTCATCTTGTATATTGTGATGTTCGTTAGCTCCCTTGCAATACTGTGTTTCTATATCTTAAGGTAAGAATACCTCTATAACTTTTCAAGTTTTTTTTTAAAGAGGTGGAGGTTTAAGGCTATTTAATTGTACTTGACTCATTTCGGTTTCCTTCTCCAAGTTGCTTAGATGTGGTGGGAATACATAGGTGGGAAAATAAGTTGAAGAGTTTCCTGGAATCCCAGGAACTTGTGATGTTATTTACTGGACAACATTGTGTTGAACTTTATGCAAACATTCATGTCTGTCAAAGTCTTTTTAAGCTCCCTTAGTAGGCACGTATAATTTGCTAATGTATCAACATACGCTGATATTTCTGCTGTCTGTACTTCAACAGAAGGTTGGGTTCACATGTGAGGGGAGAAATCTGTCAAAGTACTTTGCACTGCTTTGAGCTGAAAAGCTGCCTGGCCTATCAAGCTGGTACTTTATGGCTTCTGTTTAACATTCTGCCTCCATTGTGCCTCTCCTATCTTCCTACCAGTATTTTCATTTTGTTCCTTGTTATGTTGAATTTACAGCACAGAAATAGGACATCTAGTCCAACTACTCACTGCAGATATTTATGCTCCACTTGTACTTCTTCCCCTTCTGTTTCATCTAAGTCTATCTGTGGGGAGATTGGAATGCCCTCCCTTGTAGCAGAATTGATGTCGGGGACATTGAATGGAGTGAAAGGGTAGTGAATGGAAACCCTGGATGGCATCCTTACTGCAGCACTAAATGATGAGTGGACAATTGCATCCCATTTAAGGGCCTTATGTTGCTATCGCTGCAAATCAATGAGCAGTGAGTGGAGGGATTTGTCATGTGTAGCCATAAGAAGCAAACCTTATCTGGGAGGACCCTCTTTCAAAGGTGTTCAGTTGGGACCTGGCATTGAGCATTGGGGTTAGGCAGTTGAGAGATACTCCCTTGCCCTTGCTGCTAACCTCCTAATTCCCCCACCTCTGTGAGAGCCCTCTTGTCATCACACTGCTGTAGCCTGGATTCATTAGCGAGCCAAGGTCTTTGGTGGTTTTATGACTGGCAGCAGGCACCACTACCCTAATGATGCTGCCAGGCATAAAGAACTTCAGGCTTTGATTGGCTGGCTACTCTTGGCAGACCTGAATTTCTGTCCCTGGAGTTCTCAACCGCAAGGAAAGGTTACTGCTGCCCAGTTCAGTGCCAGGTTGATACTTAATGCAATGGACCTTCCTGAAAAGCGGCACTGAAGATATCTCCCTAGCTCTCCAGTCAGCAGGCAAGAGCCCCACTGACTCCATTAAACATTGTCTAGGTTGTCGTTGTGCTCCTTTTCCACTCTATAACAATCTAGCTTCCGCTTAAAAGTATCTATTCTATTCTCCATAACTACTCCTTGTTACTAATGTAGATTATAAATGATTGAGGCTCTGTCACTGATACCAGTCATACTCTGCTAGTTACATCCTGGTAAATAGAAATTGCCCTGTTATCCCAACTCTCTGCTTTCCATCTGTTGATGATTCCTACGTACCTGCTAATATATTACCCCAAACGTACGAACCCTATCTTGCATTGTCTTTATGTAACAATTTACTAAATGTCTTTAGACGTCCAAGTATACTACATCCACTGTTTCCTCTTTTGTTTACCCTGTGATTTATGTCCTCGAAAATACTCCAAACAAATTTGTCAAACCTGTTTGTCTTTTCCAATACAATGTTGATCCTATCTGGCCATACTGTAATGTTCAGAAGGCATGGATGTCCTTAGGTATAGTCCCAACATTTTCTGGATGACTCATGTCAGGCTAACTGGCTTGTAGTTCTCTGCTTTCTCGCTCCTTTCTTGAATAGCAATCCAATATTTGCTAACTTCCAATCCATTTTAGGATCAAGGGACTTCTGGAAAACATAATCAGCACAGTGATTATCTCTGTCACTGTATTTTTTTAGTGTTCCAGGAAATAGGCCATCAGGTCCTGCGGATTTCTCAGCGTTCAGACCCCTAATTTCCCAAAATGTGTTTTTGATGCAGATATTAATTCCTTTGAATGCCTCACTTTTGATTGGCACCACTACAGCATTAACAAGTTTTCTTTTAAAATTTAAATCAATCTGGCATTCCATATTTTCACAACTCTACTGCTTCAGTCTAGAAGACTTTATCGCCTGCTTGGTGGTTCAGCCTCAGTTTTCCCATGATCGATGTCTCCCATGGCTACCTGCACTGCCTATGATTGATGGTTTAATGCACCTCAGACATCCCCTCTCTCCTCCACCCCAATCCTGTGAGCTGTGCCTCTGACAATTGATACCTCCTGCAGCTTGCCAGACCCACCACTGGTCGATCTCTCAGTTTCCCGTGGCTACTTACAATTGATGACTGTGTCATGTTTGTGAGTAAAGCCATCTCCTTTCCCATTGCTGATTTTCTAACTTTAAAGGGGCTTGTCATGGATTTTGGCAAGCAGAAATTAAATGGGATTTTAAATCGAGATTAAGATTTCACCCTGTATTTTACACTAAATTTATTAAGCGTATAATTTATTGAATTTTCCACTAAAAGTACATTTTTTGTATCTTCCAGAGAAAGATTTAGACTGTACTTTCAGCTATTTAAAGATCATGAAAATGGGTCTCTTCTGTGATCCTTTTTAAAATGGGTCAGGATTCCAGTGGGGAATGGGAGAAAATTTGGAGAATCAAAACTACTGTATCTGTGACTGGGATCACACTTATTTCTCCCCCACTCCCCTCCCCAGCCTCATCTAAACATCGTCCCCCCGAAGCCTCCTCTGACACTCTTCCTCCACTCCACTGATTACTCTGCCAGGATCGCCTACCCGCTCCAAACCGCCCAGAGTAGATGCAAATGGTGGTCGCAGGGTAGACCTGGGACCCTGGAAGATTTGCCTCCTTTATGCCTCCAGAATTGCTGTGTGAAAGGTGGGATTAGGGTTGTAGAAGGCAGTAGTATGGTCTTCATTTCCCTCACTGTAGAGAGCAGGACATACGTCAACCTCCCTTTCATCACTGCATGATTGCCAACTTCAGTTGAATGCATTGCTAGAGATTTCATATTATGAACCCTCAACTCTATCCACCCCATCCCACCCCAGTCAAACAGCTTTCCCCTCTCTCTCTGCTCCAAACAATCTCTGATATTTTCTGAGAAATAAACAAAGATGCTGAAAGAAAATCAAAAAATTTTCTTTTCAAATGTACCTATTATTGTTAATCTTGGTTCTGTTCATAGTGTCCAGTTGATGAATCTTTAATTCCAGGAGACTGCAGGACAATGCTGTTAAATTGGCAACCCCGTCTCGTGCGAAACGCCTTCGTCTTGCTGCCCATCTAATTATTTCTGCAAAAAGATTACTTGCTGCCCATCTAACTACTTCTGCAAAAAGGCTCCAACTTGCTCAATCCTTTTCTGTAGTTGTTTCTCTCTTAATCCTATGGTAACGACTCAATGCGGGGAAAGTTTGTAAATACTTATTTGGACTAAATAAATTCCACACCAACACCAAAAGAATAAGTAACTGAATTGTCCAGGCAGGGCAAAAAAAAAGTATCTATTTTAACATTTCTTATTTGAACAATAATAAAGAAAAAAATATAAGTGCAATGTGGCTGAATTATTCTAAAACAAAGTTCAACACTATTAGTTCCTATCATTTATCCAGTCAGACTGGTATGCTCACCAACCTCTTTGTATTTCACTGAACTGCTCCGCATTCTCATTGTAAGTTTGGCATTTCAGCCCTTTCTATCCCCAGTTACTCAGTAAATGACACAGTAAGGCGGTTTTATGTCATTTGTGTTGCTAAATTGCGTGTGTTTCCCCAGGAGTGTCCAACTAATTTAGTCCATTAGGTATGGATTCACAGGCCCATATGTCTGTGTTGTTATTAACATAGTTAGTGGTTGTCTACTTGTGAACAAGCAATTGCAAATCACTCAGCTCTCTAGCTTTTCTTTCTAGCCAGTTGCTTCTGGCCTGTAAATATAAGTAAGAAGTGCAGAGCTTTACAAGTCCCTAGTTAGTCCCTTTAGCCAGAGGCGCTTCACAGGTAAATGTGAGATTAGAGTCAAGGAAAAATGTAGAATTTCCCAGTTTCTGTGTTGGTAGTGTTAAAAAATATATACTCCAACTATGAAGGGTGAGTTAAGACTTCCCTTGGCCTTTATTAGTGTCACCATGGCTGTTGTTAACCTTGCATTGAAAGCATGAATGCATCTTTCTAGCACCTTTCATGACCGCATAATATCCAAAAGCACTTAAAGCACAGCCATTAAAGTACTTTTGAATTGTAGTCACAAGTTGCAATGTAGGAAGTGCAGCGACCAGTTTGTACACAGCAAATACCCACAAAGTGCAATGAGATCATATTTTTATCAATGGTGGTTGAGTAAAAAATGTTGGCCTGGACATTGCTGGGGTCTTATGTATGATGTTCACAATTGTAAAGTGTGCCACTGTTAAAATGTCCAAACTTGTTCAATTCTGTGCAGAAAGAACTGGATGACCCAATTTAAAGATTCATTTTAAAATCCTTTTCTTTATTTAATTTGTTATTACCATTGTTATCAGTCCCTACCTCTACATTACTGCAAGGAGCAAATGTGCAGAAAGGCTATGACTCTGTTTCTGAGAGATTATGAAAATCCTTTCATTGGCAGCAAAGGCACACAAGTCATGACTGCCATCACCTTCGGTGATTTCTGATGGTCTTTAACACCAGTTCCAGAAGGTCTGCAAACATAAATACTGGTGCAACACTCAAGTTTTGAGCTGTCGTTTGAGATTCACAATAACTAAGAGCAGCCAAAATAGTTCTTAAATTTTAAAGCTTAGGGATAGGGGATTTGACACATCTTGTCCATATAGTAGTCATCACGGAGTTAGTGACTTCTATTCTGCTAATGACTCACTGTATTCTGATTTATGCCACGTGTAGCACTCGAAACAGATTTCTGCTAGGAATTCAACTTTGGGCAACTGCATATGACTATTAAATGTGCAATTCTATTATTGTGTGTTGCTTGCAATTACATTTATCTGTAGTATTCACATGCGCCCCTACTTGCCAACGCCATTTACATGAGCTGATGCTTCTGTACTCCCAAGAATCTACAAGAGGCAAAAAATGCTTTGACAGCTTTGAAGTTCTTAATAAGCAGAGGGAAATGATCGATCTCAGAGTTTATCAGACCTCAGTGTGTCCATCCAAGCTTACCAATAACTCCTCCCCACTGGTGGCAATGGGTGGGGTTGGGGGGTTGGTACTGGGGTTGGTGGGGAGGTACTGTGCAATTAACAGCGTCATTCAAGCTGACACGTTGCTCACAAATTTTAAGTACCCATGAAAAGCCATTCTTCCCATTCAGATATCATCTATTTTGAAAGATTTTCTCTGCGTCCAAAGCTGTCCTTTTAACCAAGTGTCCAGACACTGACAATTATTGGTTTGCAACTAACGATGACAACTAAATCATTGTGCAGAAGTCATATAAGTGCATTAAGCATAACAAAAAAAAGGTTATTCTGGACCATAATTATAGCCCAGATGCTATATTATTTCACTGATTATTAACTTTCAATTCCACGATACCAAACTTTTTCTTAAGAGATCATTTAATTCAGGAATTAATATTTCTCTTTTTGAGTCCCACTTCTTTCTGATACTGAGCCAACATGCAATAAGTTAAAGCAAATAAAGGGTCACAAGCAGATTTCTTGCTGTGAGGATAGTGAGGGGTTATGCTTGCTGTGGAAATGGAGTGTACATACATACATATTTATATATATATATATTTACAGCTTTTAAGTAAATATTTGTGTCCTTTGATTAAGTGTGCAATCACTTATTAACAACTATAAAAGCAACATAATGGAAAAATTAATGCAGTTGGGCATTAGTCATTTTTGATCCCCATATTCACTGGCTTACTTCAAAAATGGTTTCCTAAAATAACTTAACAACATCTTAATTAAGAATGAGTTCCAGGATAAAGTCTTTAACTCTCAGCAAGCAGTGGGACAAGCAGGTTGACACATCCATAAGATTAATAAACACCACACAAAATAAAATTTACAAAATCATGCATCTTAAAACATCCAGATGAGGTACAGAATACTTCTGAGCTTCAATGTTTGAATGAATGTTTCTTTTAATATCAGGTCTCTGGCATTACAGCTGAAGCCAGTCATTTTCCCATTAATATCAATATCACACCGTTGCTGCATAATATCTGCTTTAACTAAGTGACCAATATTAAAACATGAGCCAAAAATAATGGTTTCTGCCACTCACAGTGCAGCGAATTGTTACAAATGTAGGCCACTGAAGCGTCTTGGCTTCAAATGCTGCTGTTTCTTATTGGCTGTTGGTAGAACTTGTGACATACTGTATGACCTATTTCTAAAAAAAAATGCCTCGGGGGCTATGCATAGATGGGCTGTGCTGCTATCCTCATTTTAATTACATATTAAAGAGGTACAGTACACAGTTTTAAACATTGCATTGATTTCATAGTCACACTTTAAAAGCAAAACGATACTCATTCCAGCTGGGCTGTCACGAGCACATCGTGAAAATAACTTTAGCTGAATAGAATTCTTTCCTTGCATTTTAAATATTGTCCAGCTCTCGGGCCATTGATCTGCTGAATGCAGAGTTGAGTGTTGAAACTGGGCTCAGCTTGTTAGAGAGAATAATATTAAATACAAAGCAGTTAGGTTAATAATCTTGAACATATTTTCACCACTCTGAAGGCTGCACAATAGAGGGAGGCTTCTAGATGTCTTCTACCGACTGCACAGCGCTGAGGGGAGATTTTTTGTTCCTCTGGATTTGGAGCTGTCAAATCAAGAGCTGAACTACATCATCAAAAAGGCGGAGCAATGGAGGGCGATCAATGGTGAAAGAAGGAAGGTACGTGAACATACCAATGGGAATCACATTATCTTATTGAAACTTAACAGTAAAATGGACTTTTCATCAGAGAATAATGCAGATACCTGCCCCCCCCAATCTAAATTCATCAGGTAGTCAACATACCCCAGGAACATATCTCTCCATTATGCTAGTACAGGTATTAGAATGAATTTGCAACTTCACAACATCACAACACCCCACCTATACCTCCAGCTATTAGATAGAAACTCACCAAAGAATAAACCACAGGGCATCTAGCTGGAGAGGTGAATATCAATGCCAGAGTCTAGACATCCCTCGACTCATTCTATTGTGAATCTCAGCTGAAATCCGCCGGCTTTGAAAACATTTAACATGGGGCACATGTCGAACGCAAAGCTGGCTGCACTGTACAAGTTCTTCCATTGAAAACACACTGTACTCACTGACAAGACAGCACTCCTCGACAGTCAGGCCATAGGTTATTAAGTCAGCAGCTACACTGAAGTGGGTGCTCAGACCAGATTGCTGAAAGAGAGGGTGTGCTTAGACCTGTAGCCTCAATAGTACCTGTGAAGGAGTTTTGTTGACCAACTCTCTTGGCTACAAGGCCTGGAACTGGACATGGCTCTCTGGGGGACCCTGATGAAGGGTCTAGGCCCAAAATGTCGACTTTCCTACTCCTCTGATGCTGCCTGACCTGCTGTGTTCCTCCAGCTCCTCACTGTAATGACCACTGATAATATCTTTGGAGAAGGTTAATGAAAATTTAGCAGGCCCAAACTCTACTATCTTCCATTTAATTCACCATTATTCAGGGGAACTTTATTATAGAAAATCCAGAACAAAGATTATGACAGTGGATGACTAAGATAGGACTGCAGGTAAAATATTCAAGAAGTTAATTCATGCTGTCATTTCAATTATGAAATCATTCTGTGCCATTTTAGTGACAAATATGTTCAAATGAAATTCCTCTGATTGCAGTTTAATCAAGGTTTATAACTCTTTTAATGTTTCCTATATTGCAACATTCACTACAAAAGTGCTTGATGAGCTGTAAAGCATTTTGGAATGTCCTGAGGTTATGAAAGGTTGTATACATCCAGGCCTTACTACTTAAAGTGGAATCAATGTCACATTTTTTGTTACTAATAACATAGGGAACAATTTCAACGCACAGTTTTATAAAAGAGTCAAGAGACCATGCTGCTTTTGAAGGTGGTGGAATCATGAAAAACTCAACACAAGAGGAAGCCATTCACTTCTAAATGGCCTCATCAGTAATAGCTCAAAATCTTACTTAACAGCTCAGATACTATTTTTCTGATTTTGTTTTAATAATAATATTTTTTGTTAATCAGTGACATCATCTCACAATGTTATTGCGTCTTATTCTTTGAGATGCAGATGGTCTATACTTTGCAAAACTGTGTAGCATCAGCCAAATTTCTATCTAATGTTGCAGTTTAATATACAGCATCCAATTAAACCCCATAATCAAACCAGAACCCTGGTTCATGGAGAAAATAATTGAGTTACAACCAGATTTATATTTATGATAAATTAAAGTTTGGTCCTTGTTTGAAATGTACAGAAGGAATGAAAGGAATTTTAATTCTGGAAATTTGATTGATGCTGAGTTTATCTATGTTTATCCTCCATTTTCTGGTTATGGTTTTGAGTTTGCAAAATTTTGTCAACAATTTGTTTATGCTGTGTTGACAATGTACATGAAGAGTGTATGTTTTTCATTATACACGGATGAATATATTTTATCACTATAACTGTTTAAAATCAAATTTGTGCGAAAACCGTTTGACAAATACAAGGTCTGATGCTAATATACAGAATATGCATGTAGTCACCATTAACTTTTAATTATGAAAAGTACCAAAATTATGACAATGTAAAATGATCGTCAGTTTAATACCCACCAATTCAGTGATCATGCATCTTAAAGCCTGTATCATAATCCCTGTTAACTTTATGTACGAATGAAGTAATGCAGTGTTTCAGAATTAGTGAATGGTAGCAGTAACCTCGCCAATAATCTTGGACCTCCATTAATAACCCTGTTCTTTTTTTGGCAGCATGAGCAAAGTAATTTGCTTTTTTAATCAATCCCTCTTCTTCCTTAACGAATAATGTTCCCCCATCACCACTCTGGTCTGTCAGGCTGTAATGTGATACCTTCTTCAAGGCTGCATGTTTCTGCTTTTTTGCTGCCTCACTGCATAATAGTACTATTCTTTCCATATGCCAGTGACTCCTATGTGCCTTACTTTCAGTAACAGTGAGTTGTGAATTATACAAGGTGCCTCTGTAACCGGCAGGTTTCAAGAGGGGAGCCTTTACAAATCTGATCTCATCATTTGATATGACATGTGCTGATTTAGCAGAGAAAATAACTCTCCTTGAAGGTGGATTGAATAAAATAGAAGAAAATGCACTGGAGGATGTTAAAAGCAAGATTAGAATTCAAAGTGAAAGAAGAACAAAATGCATATTTTCAAAAGGGTGCTTCTGGAGTGATTTAGAAGCTATTAGTGACTACATTTTACACAGAAATAAGTTACGCATTAAATGATTCACCACATTATTTCTGTAGCTGCAATGCTTTTTAACTTTTAGAAAATTGAGATTTTCTCTCACCCTGACAATAAGCCAACTTATAAATTGCAGATGTCCATATGGAAAATATCAAAGCATGGAGCAACTTTCAAAATGCCCTTTGATATATGGAGATACACACAATCAGAGACTTTAAAGCCATTTGCTGTGCAGTTTGTGCCCATATATTAAGCAACTGAAGAGCACACTCAGTGTGCCCAGGTGGTAGTGGGCTGTCTAGGAGTATATTTTGCCAGTCCTCACTTGATTTGCTGAATCATAAACCACAATATGACACGTGAGCCATTGTAGAACAGGAGGCAGTTAATAGACTGTAAGTGCACCTTCAATTGATTAGAGAAAGACTTCAGTGCTAAAGTGTATCAATGCATGGCCCAGATCGTCCCCTTTCAATTGAATGACAGAAGTTTGGCTCTGGGATGCTTTTATTTGAGGCATACTGGGGGAAAAGAGTGAAAAAGACAAGTATCTAAAAGAAATTCTTGGAAGTTACTGTCTTGCTTCTCTAAGACAAGTAAGAAAAAGAAAGATGTCCAACAATTAGATCAGTAGTTCATTCAGATGAACATGTTTAATAATGAATTTATAGTTACATAGTGCCATTTAAGAATTACATTTAGATTTTATAAAGACCTGCAAGCTCACATTCAAATTAAACTTGCATTAGAAAGGGAGCAGCTTTGAAGTATTGTGGCATTTATTTTAAGAAACAAAAATGATACACATTAAAGCCAAACCATAGTCTTTTACTTTGCCAAGATTCCCTGGGGCTGATGGTGTATCCTCTCCAAAAGCTGAATCGGATCCATTTATGATGCGTACAGGTTTCTGACAGACAGTAGCGAAAGAAACAAAATATAATTTCCTTGGACTTTTAAATGATCTCATTTGCTTGTTTCAAAGAGAAAAGTAAAAATTATGAAGACAGGTACTTTAGCAATGGGTTTCCTAATATTTTTAGGCTTTTTTGGGGGGGTTGGCGATGGCTCACTGATTAGACAATAAATGCAATCCTGTGGCAATAAATCCTGTGGTAAAAGCAACTTTGCTTATCATATGTTGGGGACGTGAATGGCCCATTGTCATAACATGTTTCATTTTAGCTTTAATTTGCTGCCAGCAGACTGCTAAAATATATTAGAATTTAAATACTTCTGGCATTATGATGAAAATGCAATTTTATTTCGCTTCAGTCTTTTCACCAAGGCTGAGATATAGCATTGTTCATTTGGCCACAAAGAGTCATGCCTTCTGTTTGTAATTGTTTTAGCCATTTTTTTTTGCCAGGGATAAGGTCACTTTCTCCAGTCAAACAAGTCATCTTCCTATTAAACTAATTTGCCTACATGCAAATTTTGTCATTTTTACCTCATTAACTATTTATCATGGAAAAAAAATTTATATTCATGAAGGAGAGGCTAGCAGCTTGATGGAGCTGAAACTAATATTTTGCAACAGTAATGATTTTTGCATCCTTAATTAGGTAGAATAAGGTTGATATGATTAGGTCAAGATGTAGTATTTTTCATTAAAAATACATTTCAGACACTGTATTCATAATGTGTCCTTGCAATTAAAATAAAGGAGCAAATGTGATTCATGTTACACTCCTTGATTAATGCCAGGATAGGAAACTGTATCATTTTCGTTCACAGCCAGAGGTAGTGGCCTCAGTACAATACAGGTGTAATACTGAATGTTTTGTTCCAGGTAAAGTATACCAATCAATTCAAGTTCATAATGAACACATTAATTATTTAAAAGCAGTCATGCAGATGGATCTAATTAATTGTCTCATGTCATCTCTGTGATTATTGTCCCTGTAAAAATTGGGAGGGGGAGGAAACGAGGTTTGTACAATTCTGTAGTGCTTGCATGGATAGGCAAACTGTTTTTCAGGAATATTTGGACAGTGATGGAAAAGCTGTGTGGTTATCTATAATTTTTGTAGTAATTTATATGAAGCTTCGCTGACATGTGTTAATAGCACTTGATTGCCCTCAAGATGTTTTCACAACAGAAATCTGTAAGTGCCACATCAAAGTTTGTTCAGCCAAACAGTTTTTTCTTCACATCCAGATAATTTGTGACCACAGGCAAGCATTTGAAATCCAAGGTGGTTTGCAACCATTCTTATGGGCAAATCTGTCATCAGTTAGATGGCACAGATTGGCTTCCTAATGAAGAGTAACTACTCATGGTTCTTGTCATTATCATATAAGCAGTTCTTCTCCCTGATTCTGAACTGGCATTGTATTCATATCTGTCCCATCCCATGTAATCTGTCTCGATGCAGAATCTTATCCATGTGCATTCTTTCTGCAGAGGATTTTCTTTTTAGATGTTGTGAAATCAGGAAGCAAGAAACTAATCATTGGTTTATTCCACTACCCTCATTTATTTCACTTTAGCTCTTACGAAGCCTACAGTTTCAGGTGGATTGCTTGTTTTTTTTATATGATTGCCAAACTGTACCATCTGTGGACACCATTTTAAAATTTAAAAAAAGATGGACTGAAACATGAGCCTCTTCACAAATCAGAAACATCTTTTTGTTGGAACTGAGCCAGTCATTTATTAAAATGAATAAGGAACCACATTGGTGTATAATGTTATCTTTACAAATAGAGGGGTTCCTCAAGCAAAGCTAATGTTTAAAAAGCTTCCTTTTCCTTGCTGTGCATTCATTTATTTCAAATTCAAAGTGCCAATATTTTGCAGTAGTTCAGTCATTTATTAAGCCATTCAACATGAGTAACAAGGGATACATTGCTTTTTTGACCTACTTAGTTTTGTTTCCATTTGCTCAGTTTCACAAGAGGCAAGTCATAAGGCAGGTAGCTGCGCACTTTTTTTGCTGCAAAAGTAGCTTCAGTTTCCCGAAAAAGCTTGGAGGAACGAGACAAAGACAGATGGAACAATAAGTGCTCAGACCATACTTGTAAAATGCAAAGCAATGTGTGAAATACAAAGAAGCAAATAAACCAAAAGTTTAAACTTCCCAAGTAGCTGGAGACATGATGTACTATGATACAATCCAACCGATTTAGCTTAAGTAGTGCAGTTTGTCTGCTTTAATGGTGAAACAATATTTCGCTTTCTTGTTTTTCTCGTACCAGTTTTGACTTCATGTTGTGCCCCAATAATATGCAAAACCATGCAGCCTGAATGTGCTAGTTCTGGTAACATTGCCTAGTGGGTCAGTGCACTGGCAATTACGTTTTCTTCTCTGCGTTCTTCATTTCTCGATCAACAGGCTTCAAGCGAATGCTTATTTTTAACAGAAAATAATGAACCATGAGAACTAGCAGCTGAACAGACTTTCAAATGTGTTAAATTGAAATATACAATATTGGTGCCTAGTGATGCCTGTCTAAATATCTGCTGGCTGCCCCGGAATGATATTGTCGTTCTCACAAAATCAAAGCAGAATCTCCTAAGTGCTGCTGCACTGTGTTCATTTTACCACCGAAACCATTGGGTCGGTTTTGACCGCTTCATTTTAACAGACCGTCTCCACACTTTTTTTTTGCGGGGGGGAGAAAAGAAATGTTTCCCCTATCAGTCATTCGCTTGCCGCTTTGGTATGCTCCCATTGTTTTTGTTTTAAAAATCGTGCAGACAGCCTCGCAAGGAATTTTACCCCAAAAAAAGCAGCAAATGCCCTGCAAGCTGCAGCAACAGATTTCACCAGGGTCCACGTTTTCACCACATTAAATCAGAGCAGAAGCAGGCAGAGGGAATAGTGGGCGTCCTAACCTTGTTTGCAGAGCGCCTGTTTATTTTTTCCCCCCGCAAAGTACATTTGAGGAGGCTGACAGGGGTCAAAATCAGGGGATTAGTTGTAGAATTTAATGTGGGCGAAGTCTGCTGTCCATCTTGACGACCAGACCGTTCTGTTAGAATGACACATAAATAACCTATTATGTCCCCCACCCATGGAAATTCAAATGCACCTGTCAAATTGATAAAGCACTCGCCCAGAGGGAAGCATTGTTTACATTTTCACTCTAGTCTTCTGAAAAGTGAGATCCTAATTATTTTTTCCCTTGGAAATTAATGCCGGGTGTGATTGAAGTGCAAAAAAAAACTGTGAGCGTCATCCATAAATGGCGATAAATGTATTGAAGGTTTTTTTGTGTGTTTTAATGAGACCTGTAATGTTTACACTGTAGACTCATTACTTTCTTAATGTGCAGCCGTTAGTTCATTGACTGCAATGAGAAAGGTTAACGCAAAGCTGCCTTTGTGTGACATAGATGAATAGAGAAAGGCACATGCATAAACTCACATGCACATATATATTTAACCATTTTTGTAATGCATACATGCACGTGAACATAGGCACACTTGACATAGACAAAACAGAAGTATGTAACGTATAGAATGGGCACACCTGTAAATAGTAAAATTTACGAGATTTTTGCTATAGAGGTTTTTGAAATAGTGATATAATGCATTAGCCATCAACAATGATAGAGGAATATTGGAATATTTTAATTCGTCCCTTGTCTTTAAATCAAATTTGATCATTTCAACCAGTAGCTGTAATACTGAGAACAGGTTAAAGGGATTCACATCACACCTAGTTGTTAGACTAGGTACAGAGCATCTGCCTCAAAGATATTTTTGTTTATCTGGCTAGCTGGGGGGCAGAAAACAAACTTAGGCAAATTCATTATCAGATATCTTATTGGAATGACCATGCTTCATAGTTACCTTCCAGAGCATGACTACAGTTCTCAGTCTTGTACCTTGCAACATTGCATAGTTAGTGAGCTGCAAATATTTGTTAGATTTTTTTGTAATGGTAGATCTCCCATAATAGTAGATCTCTCATGGGATTTCTCATGGCAAATTGGATTAAACTCTATTTTATAATGAGCATAAAATTATGCCATGCATTATTCCGCTGTTGAAGAGAAGATGGGCCCATGCAGGCCTGGATCTTCAGGCTCTAAGGTCTAATTCCTGAAAATAAGCAGTAATGACTTATTGTTCAGTGAGGCAGATATGCAGATTATGAGGCATTTGAATCTTTCTGAATCCAGAGCGGAAAGAAACAGCTTGAAAAGGTGGAAACAAATGGATATATAGGAGTGCGGCTCACAGTTGCGTGGTTAACAGTGGTTAGAGAGTGAACAGTCATGGAGCAGCATGAAAAGATATATGAAAAAGGTCTATGAATGTACGACTTTCTTACTTTTCTAACATTTTTCAACCTGGAAATAGGAGTAGGCTATTCAGCCCCTCAAACTTGTTCATTTTCCAATCATTTAGATCATGCCTAATTTCTGCTTCAGTTCCATTTATCCATGTTGGCTCCAGATTCATAATTCTCTACCTAAAGCAAACAAAAATATATCAACTTCAGTTTTGAAAATTGCAATTAATCTCACCATTGCTCTTTTGGTGAGTGATTCTAGATTTTTGCTGATCTTTGTGCAAAAAATCCATCCTGAATACACTCCATAATCTTAATATTAGCATTGTACTGATTTGTCTTGTGTTTTCTATCGTTAGAAACAGCTTTTTATCCTGCCTATTGAATGTTTTTATGGCCTTAAATATCATGAATAGGCACTCAATACATCTTTGAAACTCAAAGTAGTTCAAGTTAAGTTTCAGCACTCTGTACCTGTAATTTAACAATTTAAACTGTGGTATCATCTTGGTGAATCTGTATTGTGGCCCTTCCAAACCCTTTACTGAGATTCATTGTTCAACACTGAATGCAACACTCCATGTGGAGGCTGATCAGATTTATGTAGAATTGAAGCACCACTTTCTAAGCTTTGACTTTGACACCATTCTATTTTGCCTTTTCAATTATATCTTGAACCTCTGGGCTGGTTTTTCATGATTTTCATATGTGGACCACTAAATCTGTCTGCATCTCCACAGATGCTTGCTTCAGACAGATTCAGCAGTTAGGTTGTCACTGTCTGACTTTCCTCATCAGTGTAATTTAGCACCATGGTATAAAATGTATTGTCTCAGAAAACTCCCGTGAACATTATTATTCAGTTCTTTGAATATTCATGATAAGGTAGACAATCTAGCAGCTTTCTGAAACTGTTACATTGTGTATTCCACTGAGCTAGAAAAGTCAAACTCTCCAAGGCTTGACCCGTGGGCTTGGGATGGTTCACGACTAGTTGAATTGCCTTGATTAACTCTAGTTTTGCAAAGTTTGTAAAAAGAAAAGAAACTTATTATTCACAATATCTTAACCAATAAATCAAATTAAAGAGATGATGCACATTTTATTGATATGACTAAATTTGGCAGCAGTCTTTCAATTTGAATTTCAGTGATCAAATTAAATTAAAATTCAAAATTAAATTTAAAGTACTTTGCCCATGCCTATCCACTATAACAATAACATAAAGGATTGCTTACAGACCATTGTTTTATGTTTTCCTCTCATTCCGTACCTGATAGACCCGTAAACTTCACAAGGACATAATGGAACAAAAATTTATGAGCTTAAATTTTACCACAAATTGACTAAGATTACCACACTTTTGGGGAGTTCCATTGAGGGTTTGTCTAGTGAGCTCGAGTGAGTTATCTCACACAATTCTCTGTTGCTCACCTCATCATATATGTACCATTCCTCTGTGGCACAATGCTCACACTATTGTGCACTCACCAGTGGTGGAAATACTTACCATTGCCGGGATCTTCTGGATTTGCATCACTGGCACCGTATTTAAATTCCAACTGTGTACCAGATCAGTTGCTGCCAGGATTAGCCCTTCACAATCGACATAGTGGGAGGGAGTTGAGAAAGTAAAGCTTCTGAGGAAGCAAAGGTAGTATGAGTGACACTTCACTGCAAATAGGAGCTCTTACTCATAAATACATTGCTATTTTAAATCAATACCTGGCCGATCACTTGTCATTATAGCTGCTTCTACGAAAATTAAGCTACACAGCCCACCTATCTTTACAGCCATATGATGTTAGAACCCCATCTAAGAGAGAGGTACTCTCTCCCTAATGCCCATTGCAGGGTAATATCTTGTCATTGTTCTATGGAAGCATCACATGTTGAGCAGAATCTAAGTTGTGCCAGAATGACATGGGCAATGGCAAGAAATGAGGCAGAATCCTGTGGCCTATTTTGATGTTCGAAGCAACTCGCTGCATCTTGTAAGAAAGTTCTGGGGGTCGAACTGAGATTGCGACTAGGGAGCAGTAAGTTGTCAACTAAGGGGGATTATTGCATTGTTCTGCAGTTCCTGCCTCATTATTATGCGGCTTCCCACTCTACCAGCTGCCGCAACAAAACTTGAAGTTGAGGATTCTTGACATGGAATTTAGAATGAATAACTGGCAACTTCAACTCATCGTTGGATGCCGAGAAATCTCTGTGTTGCTCAGCACAAAGTAGTATCGCAGGGCATGATTCATGGACATCAGCTGCATTTGCCCTCCATCCATGGACATTGGCATGCAGTAATTGCCAATCCCATGTTATCTTCATGACACCTCTCCAAACCCCTGCAGGACACTTGATAAACATGGACCTGCATTGCAGGGCACTTCGGCAACTAGCTTTGAAAGACTGCTGTAAAGTCATCTGGCCTGTAGGGGCAGGCACCCAGCTTACAGTTGCACTTGGCTGCATCTCAAGGCTGCTTGCTTATTCTCTTCATGCTGAATCACTTAACAAGTGCGTGCTTGCCTTGCCATGCTATGCCATACTTGTTAGCATATTTGGAGCTTCAGATGGAGTCAAATGCTATCAGAACTGTTGTACTGAGGTACACTTCTGCGAAGACATACAGACAGGCTGCTTATCATGTTCATCAGTGAGGACCTGCCTGGAAAGGTGATACCTTGTTAGACGGCTCACTGAGATGCCAGTCTAACACCTACAGCATGTGGCAGCTGCCTGTGTGGCAAATACACTACACCTTTATCTAACCAAATGACCATGGTGGTAATTGGTGGGCGCTAGACCTTGGTCGAGGGGGTGGGAGGGTGGACAGTTGTCAGCCAGGAGTCCTGGCATCATCAGTCACAGTCACGCACAGTCTACATACATTCCAGGGGATTGGCCACAGCCAGTAATCCACATAGTCTGCACACACTCAGGGGAATTGTGTATCATCCATCATGGAGCTGCAAACACAGTGCTCAGTGATCTAGCGAGTCATGCTTAAGGATAGCTTGTTGAAGTCTGTCAGAGGTCTGGAGTGAATACTGTCCTGGGAGTCCATGCTTTGACTGTTCAGGAGGGTGCAGGCGTGGTATGTCATTGCCAAGGGGTAAGGCAGTAAAGTCTGGAGGTGATGAAAGCAGAGGAATTGATGTATGGACAGGGATGTCAGTGGGGTCAAACTGCAGGTGTAATGGAGCAGTGGTATGTGGAACAGCATCGAAGGGTAATCGTAAGCCATGTGGAAGGCAATGCTACTGGCAGTGACTTCCACCGTGGCCTCCATAGGGGTAGTGTAGAGGTGCATGGTGGACACTGTTGGGGTGTAATGTCGAAGCTTAAGAGACAGGAGGATAGTTGGAGACAAAGTTCATTTTGGGAGTTCTCCACATGATGGAATGTATAGGAATGGGCTGCTCAGGTAGTGTGAGGTAAAAGGAGACTTAGGGACTTTGGAGGTATATGGTGACTAGGCAGAACCCTGTCCAGGCCGAGTTCATTCGTCCTAGAAATGGGTTTCAATTAGATTCTGCCTGGTTTCTCACACAGAAAGGTGCATTGCTCTATTAGGGGTCTCTTGGATGTCCCTGTAGGTCAATATCCTTATCCTCAACCTCAGCTTCATCCTCAGGCATTTTCTGTCAAAGCATCATTTCATGTGCATCCACCACACCAACCCCACTAACTTTTGGTGGCTGCTGTTATGAAGGATACAGCTTACCACAATAACATTTATCCACTGTGATAGCGTGTCCTTTCATAAAAAGAAGGCGCCCTTGAATACTATGGACTATGTCCTTGCCTACTTACAGTTCATTGTGTGAATGTGGCAGCTCTGATGTGTTGTCTTCCAGAATCAGTTGTGAAATGTGATGCAGAAATGGCAAACCCAGGTGAGATTTTAAAATTAGCATCTGATTAGATTTGCTTTCCTGACGTGGCAAGGAGGCAATTGATGCAAGCCAAGTAGCGGGCATATTGCTTGAGGCCATAACTTTTAATGTTCATTTTTGCCAATGCAGTGCAGTTTGACACCAGCTGGGTGGCATTACGGAATCAGTGGATGCAGGATTAATACCACTGCCTCTGGTTGACCTCATATTCAAATATTCATGCTCCATCTCTGAAGAGAAAAATCAGTAACTTATTCTGCCCTCTCTGCTTCTGGTGGTAGCTATTTCATCTCGTTATTGTACAGTTGAGCCTGGTGTAAAGATTTCAAGATTTTAGCTTCATGTTTTTCTGAGTGATTTGCAGACCCTGCCAGAAAAACCAGAGTCATCCCCGCCCATCCCTTATGCCCCCTTTTGTGTTAGGAGCACATGACTATTCAGCCTCCATTCTTTTCCATGAGTTCCTTTTAGTTAACTGTTAATGTTCCCAGTGAATTTTCTGAGCTCATGCCTTTGAGAATTACCATGCCGTTGGTGGTCATACACTTGCCCCATGTTGGAATTAGAGTGACTGTCACTTGTGAGATCACCACCCTCTCTCACAGCTTCCCAGCCCCTCTTATACTCTATCAAAATGCCCTCTTTCACTACAGTCATTTCCTCAATGACCCTGTCCAATGAAAGCTATCACCAGACATGAGCTGCCCACTTTCCTCAGGACTCCATGGACTGCCTTCCACCCAAAACTCCAAGGTTATCTTTCAAGATAACCCTGACTGAGAACTGCCTAGTTTCTGGACTGATCACTCCACATCACCCTGACTGACATATCTGTAATCCCCAAAATGGTTACACTTGACATGCACAACTTACTGTGTTCCATACACTGGCCTGCAAAGACTCAGGTCCCAGACTGTGGATGAACCAAGCACCTGACTGGCATTGGCCAATGCTGGGGACTGACCCTTGACTCCATTAAGAACTGTTCCCCTCTGACTGTCAGACATGGCCAGTTGTTTGTGTCACATGCAGTGTGTTGTGCTGTGTTAGCTTTAGGCAAAGCCCAGTTCTCTGAACCATAACAAGCTGCCTGCCTCTTTCTCTGTGTTGAACAGCAATGCAGGATACAGAGGGGCAGCAACCTCCAAGTAAGCACAAAGTGAGCCAGTCCTACGAAAGCAAGCAAAGAGCACTTTTATCCAGATACATGAATTGTGTGTGTGCCGTTGCATGGAAAGCAACCTGGCAGAAACGTGCAAGTCATAAATCTTCCTCAGCTCCAAAGTGAAGTCCCACAGGGCTGAAGTGGTGTGAGAATTGGACCAAGAGCAGCCATAATGATGCTCTGAGGCTGGTTGTTCAATAATGCCAACTTGCATGAAGGAAGGGCAGGGAAAGATATTGTCCATGGACCATGCAGGTAATGGTGTGGACAGAGTTGTCTGAAGGCCTGGAGAACCAAGCAGCGAGGTGCTAGTGCCCAGTAACAGCTCTGAATTTCATGTTAGGAATTGGCAGCCATTCTAATTTCTCAGGAAAGGAGAGCTGTATGTAAATGAGGCAAGTTAACTAAAAATGAGATGTAAATACATGGAAATAAGGTCATCATAAACAAGATTCAAAAATCATCATTTAAAGCTTCAAGGGAAAATGAGAATCTGAATTTTCCATTCTTGTCATATTTTCTGCCCAATACATTGATCTTTTCTCATCATATAATTAGCAACTGTTCTGTCATTCATATTGATGGATTACAATGTCTTTCTTCCAGTTATGGTTAGCGATAGTTACCTCATGGGTAGTCCAGACGATAGCAATGTCAAATGGGCCAAATCTTTCTTTTTACATTTTACAAATGGTGAATATTAGAAGTGAAACAGAGATACTTTGATGATTATTTTTCCTGTAGGTCAGGAACCAAACTGATATGTATTGGAAGATCAGCAAATCCTATTGTTATAGAGCCACGGCAAGGAGAAATAAATGTAAGTGAATTTAAAAAAAAGGTCCTTCCAGCCAGGGGTTTTGATCCTGTTTGCATCAATTAACACTCAATGCAGACATTCACTGGGAACACTGGTAAAGAAGAGCAGCCCTTTTAATGAGGCTAAGCAAGTTTTTAAAGGACTTAAATCTTTCAGAGAATAAGAGGCTGAGTGAGAAGATATCAAGATGGTGGATGGGTGAGTGAATTGCTGAAGAGTGTGTAATTGGGTGGGTGAGTGTAACAATTCTATGGTAGGTACCTGGGTAGCAAGTACATATCCAGTCCAAGTCTTTGACACTAGCCTTCACACTGATTCCTGGGAAATACGAATCAGCCAATTGGAAGTTGAAGCTTCATGGGCAATGACAGCATATGTGCATGTGTCAGACCATCCTCAGAATAAACACGATTGCCATTACCCTTGAGAACAACAACTCACGGACTGGTACCCAGCTTACTGATTCGAGTAGGCTGCAAGTGAATGCTGCTTGCTTACTGTCTTAGCAGTTACTCACTTATCACCCAGCTGCATGCTCACAGCAACTCTATCTTGCCTTGTCTTGCCAATCAGTGTAGCCTCATAACAGACAGCTTGCCTTGCTGGTCAGCAGTCCTCAGTTAAGGGGAGTACGTCTTGCACTGTGCTACACCAATCTCACACCTTCACCATGTGCCAGCAATTTCCACAACAAACATACTGTGTGTGCAGCAAGCAGGCATCCATGTCTCAAAGTCTTTAAGGGAGCAGTCTTCAATAAAGTCCATGGAGGCACCCATCAGTTAGGAGGCCTCGGTTCAGAAAGTCAAGAATAGCGACGCGTATCAGTCTAGGGGCATTGCAGCAGTCAGACATCCAGTTGGGCTGATCTTGGTCAGGGGATCCATGCTCCTGCAGTTTTGTGTGTGGGTCATGGTCACTTCTGTACCTCTACAGCGGCCAGTCCAGGGGGAATAGGACAAATGCAGTCAGGGAGATGTACAGCCTTCTGTGGGGGTCCAGGCACCTTTTATCCTGGGCTCTCTATTGAGGGGGGTGGGGGGGCACACAGTCAGTCTGTTGGCCCCATCCAAATACACTAAGGGGCATTGGGGAGGGGGGAGCAACAGGGTCCATTCGCATGGGACAAAGACTTGGAAACTTATTCTTTGGGATTGGGGGCTGCAGGCTGAGGGTGGGAGCGGGTGTCAGCAGGACCCCTTGCCCAAAATGGACCTTGTTCGTCTTGCTTTAACATCTGCAGCAGACTCTGAACACAGTTATCAATTCATGGGATGTCCTGGTTGGACATGAAGTTAACCATCAAGTGCCCTCAATAGTATTTCTCTTTCTCTCTCTCTTCCTACCTCCCATGACATTTTAGTACCCTCCCTGGTTCTGCGGCTGGGCCAGAAGGGGCCTGTTCAGCAGTGGACCCTGTTGGCCCTGAAGATTTGTTTGGGTGACTGTGGGGAAGGGGGGTGGGGTAGTGGTGGTGTGGTGGTTGTGTCTGGATGGTCCATACATGCTGAGGGTCTTCTAGCTAGAGCACAGTGAAGCTTTCTCGGCGTGAATACCTAAGGGTCCAATGGGGCAGCCAAGGTGGAAATGGGAGGCCAGGCCACCGCTGGAGTGTCCTCAGATGAGACTTCTGAGGGGTCTGTGTTAGGTTCTTCCTCCAGCTGGATGCCTCTGGACACTGACATGTCTCTTTGTGAGGAAGGAGCAACTGGAGTGTGTGCCAGAGTCCTGATGGAGCAGAGGACGTCATTCCCCTTCTTACAGTGCTGACCTAGGTGGTTGCCAGGGTCCTGTGCAGCACACCTTTAACCAGGACCTTCAGGTTCCTGTCACAGAATCGAATATCATCTTCCCTTTCTGCACCACGGTCAAGTTCATCATCATCACACACCCATCTTTCTATCAGTCTCAATTCAAAATATTCATACGCCTCACAGTTAGCACAGCTGCAAGCTTAAGTTACATCTCACACTCCGAACATAATGATGGAGAAGAAACACCATTACTTAATCTCACGGTCACAGCTATAAGCTCTGGTACTGACACCGAATGTGCTTTGGAGGACAGCTTAGAGTTGGGATTGACACATGATAAGGTAGCAAGCATCAGGTTGGGGGATCAAGGGTAGCGTAGGTGCCTGCTTGTTGGAATGCAAGATCCAAGCGTAGTAAGTGATTCAAATGCCATCTTAGACCCAAAAAGATCTGATTCTGAGCACCTGGATGGTGCCAGTTAAGCATGCAACTGCTAGTCTGTGATGGTTGCAGTCTGCTCGCATCTGGATAAGGTCACTTGAAAACTGCAACTGAAACAAAATCAGAAATGTAGAAAGGAGCAGTTCTGAAAATATGCTTTTCATGATCAAAAATGTTGGGAGCTTTCACTTCAAATTTTTAATATTGTGCAGTCAGTGATCTGAGAAGGTGCTGAATAGGCAAAACTGTTCAGCTTAGCACTAATCTTTTGCCTGTTCCAACTTGCCATGCTAACACAGTGAAACTATTATTGCACTGGGTGTACAAACGTATGTATAGTTCTTTCATTGCAGATCCGTAGCCCTGCACAGGTTTAAAATGATCTTATATTGTTAATGTATAGATTTGTAGAGCACACAAAGAGAGCGTTTGGTGTCTCATGTCTATACCAGCTCCCTGTAAGAGCTAGTCCTACGCCCCTGCATTTTTAAGCTCTTTAAATACAAAGCCAATACACTTTTGAAAATTAAGCTTGAATCTATTTCCATTACCCTATCAGGCTGTACCCTCCAGATCATAACAATCAGCTGAGCAAAAAATAGAGTATATTTTTAAAGTAGTGTAGCGTGAACTTTGTGTTGACAGTGATATTTCACCCAAATGAATTAGATTTACATTTTCGCAGTAATGAGATCATTAACTCGTTTTCGTTAAGCACATTTTAAGGCAAATTCTGTAAGAGTTAGTAGACCTGGTTAGTCTTTGGGATTGTTTAAGTTCTGCATGACACTATCACAATGCCAAGCAGCCACTGCAATCACTTTGTGCTAGATTTGCACATTACTGTGACCTTTACATACACCTATTAAACTGTACAGTCCAAAACTCCTAGCACAGTAAGTTTTCAAAACATTCGGAAAATTTTGTTGCGACATTTATGCTCAAAGCTGACATGTATTGTCTTTTATTTGCAAGCATGAATGTGAAAAGACTGGGAGGATTCATATCGAAGGAGAGTCCATTTTCAGTGTGTTACTTATTCATGTGTTTTCGTGGTAGGCGGAATCAATTGTATTGATTTTTGCATTTTATTCACTCCACACTCTGGCTAATCGCAGCAGCAGCAGGATGGTGCTAGATGTGAAGGCTTTCAACACTTGCAAACAAAGAGCACTGTCAAGAAACTCAAACTTGTCTGATAAAACCTTGTGCATGTAATGTTTTAAAATGAGAGTCATGACAAGCAGTCAGCGTTAATTGGTGAAAGCGTTTAAAGATTTACAGTACATTAAATGGAATCTCATGAGGAGCCGTGCCTGCACCAAAAAAGCTCTCCAAAACTTGCAATATGCTAACTTGTCATTACTTGTTTTCGCAGTCAGTTTTCATACTTTTTTGTTACTGCAGGATGATTTTCAGCGGTGTGTCACCGTTCACTGAGAAAATATTCTGTGGTTTCTTGTCAGCTAAGGTGTTGGAACTTAGCCGTGAGGTGGATGTGGCCAGTGCAGCAAACCTTTGGCCATTGTTTGTAATTAACTGAATGAGGCTGCACCATTTAATACCGGATTATTTGTTTCTGTGTGTGCCCCTTTAAAAATGTCCAGGGCTCTGTAGAGCCACTGAACTTGGGTGTTGCTAACACACGCTGCAATCCAAGTTGAAAAGCTATTGTGCTCCCCTTCTCCCCTGTTGTATGAAAGTACATGGAATGCATGCCAGTTGCTTTAAGTTGACTTGATATGAAGTACTTAAATAACAATAATTTCAGGCAGGTATGTACGTTCCACAACCTTTACTTGTTTGCTGTGTGATATTCAGATAGGATGCATCTTTGAACAATGACTAATCAGATTCATATGGGGTGGGGGGGGGGGGGGGTGGGGGGGGGGGGGGGGGGTTGGTTGTGTCGTGGGGGGGGCTCTTCATTATCTCACTAGGTGGCAGTGTACGACTACATCTGGAATGATGAGCACATCACACACCCGTCCTGTAGCTGTGCATTGCAGGAGTGCAATCAAACCCCTGGATCAGAAGCTGGCTGCGGAGAGATCACCACTCACGTGTCTATCTACATCATATACCTCAGTGGCTTGCAAGAGCTGTACAGGCATTTCCTTCGGCTGCCTGATGGTGCCATTGTTGAGGTATTTAAAAGAAAATATATTTTATAGCCTTGTTTAAGGGTTGTTACAAACTGGAACATTAACCGATTAAGCCTAGAATGTGATGTGTGCATTTAGATACGGAATGGTTTAACCAGACGTGTCTTTAGTTATTTTCTCCCTGCACTGGCACAACATGACAAAATATAATTTGCATGAAAATAGAATGGTTGTCAAGCGACTGAAGTCAAACTCAGTTCTTATGAGCTCAAAAGAATATTTCTAGCAATCTATATTGTAGTTTGCCACCATTTATCTTCATTTTTTTTACTGAGCTGTAATGTGTTCGCATTGATTCTCTTTTCTTCCAAATTGTCATCAGTTTTGTGTTACACTTTTATTATAGTCGATGAAATGCTGTGACATTGTTTCACCCAGCAGGCTACAGTAAAATGTTTTATCATGCGCAGTAAAATGCTGGTAATTTGTAACTTGTATTTTATGACGAGGAAAATGTATGAAATTCATTATCCAATTGCCAGATAAGTATTTCTTGATATTCATTCAGTCCCAGAAGTAATATTTTAAGAAAAGAGGTGCCTCTGTCAATTTATAAGGTATGGATATGGAGAATATTAATTGCACCCATGACTTCCATTTCAGTGACCTGATTTAAAAAAAAGAAAGAAAATGTTGTGTTAAATAGCACCCTTCACGGGCACAGGATATCACAAAGATCTTCATAGCCAATTCCATCATTCTGAAGTGTAGTCACTATTGTAATGCTGCAAACATACTCAGCAAGCTCCCACAATCTGGGAATCATAGAAATGTTCAACATGGGATTTGCTGTGGACTATTAAGTCCATGCTACATCTTTTGAAAGAAAGTCCAAACCTATAGAGAGTAGCAGTCACTCAGAAGAATCATGCTGGCCCTCAACTATTTACAAACCATGTCAATGACAGTCTAAGGGGCCAAATGTATGGTTGCCAATTTTGCCTGCAACACAAAGATACGTAGGAAAGTAAGTTGTAAGAGCACATAAAGTGTCTAAAAAAGGATATAGACATGAACAATGATTGTGCAAATGGAGAGACCTCTTATTTTTAAACAGTCTGCCCTAGTTTTTGTCTCTCCCACAAGAGTAAACATTTTTCCAGTATCCACCTTTTCAAGTGCCCTAAGGATCTTATATGTTTCAATAAAGTTATTTCTCATTCTTCACAACTACAATAGCTAAAAACCACATCTGCTCACCCCTTCTTCATAAAGATAAGCCCTTCATCACAGGAGGAAGTGCAATGGTGTAGTGGTATTGTCTCTACCTCTGGCCCAGAAGACACTGAGTCAGGTTTCATATTAAGACTTGATTGCTGCAGAAGATGTGTCATAATGCATTCAAACATATGGATTATCAAGTTGTAAATCTCTCTGATATGGCTATGATTGGCATATAAGCTGGAGGATTTCCAGTCAGGTTTCATTTGTAAATAGAATTCATTTCCCCAAAGAGCATCAGAGCTGGGTCATTACATTTATTCAAGGCAGAGTTAGATGTTTTGTTTTTGATGGACAAGGGAGTCAAGGACTTTGGGGACAAACAAGAAAGCACATTTAAGACCACAAGCAGATCAGCCATGAAGGTATTGAATGGCAGAACAGGCTGGAAGGGACAAGAGGCCAGTTCCTCCTCCTAACTTCGATGTTTCTATGGTCAGTTAATATTACTGCTGTGGCTCAATGAATAACTGTTGCATCTGAGTCTGATGGTTGGAAATTCAGGCCCCACTTAAGCTCAAAAAACAAGGCTGGTGTTCCCTGAGACTGCTGAATGATGCTGTTTTTGAGAAGTGATGTTAAAATGAGGCCTTCCCTCTCAGGAGAATGTAAAAGATCCCATGGTGCTATTTTGAATAGCATGGGTATTGTTCCTCATATCCTGCCCAATATTTATGCCTCAATCAACATGACAAAAATAAATGATCGGGTCATTATTGTGTTTGCTGAAACAAATGGATTGTCGCTGTTTCCTATCTTACAATGTATTTGATTGGCTGTAAAGCACTTTAAGCCTAAGGTCGTGAAAGGTTTCGTATAAACGTAAATCTTTCTTTCATTTAGTTTTTCCTCACAACTATTTTCACCGCTAAGTATTTGTCTAATTCTCTTTTGAAGGCTACTGTTGAATTTAACACCCTACCAGACTTTATCTATACATTGTGTGAAGAAATATTTTCCGCATGTTGCCTTTGGTTCTTTTGCCAGTCATCTGATATCTGGTTCTTGATGCTTCACCAATTGGTAACAGTTTCTTTACTGACTCTACAAAATCTTTAAGCATTTAAATACCGCTACCAATTCTTCTTGTAGCCTTCTCTGCTCTGAATAACCCTCGTTTCTCCAGTCTGTCCATATAACTGTGATCCCTTATCCCTGAAACCATTTCAGTTAATCTCTTATGTACCTTAGCTAGAGCACACTGGGTCCTTCCTTTAAGTGGGTTGCTCAGCTTTGGACAGGACACTCTATCTCAAGACAGACTAGTATTTTATCTTTTTTTTTATATACATACATGGGGTGTGTAAATCCGTGGCAAGGGTTGCATTTATTAACTTTATTATTATTATTATTTATCATTATCGTCCCTCCCTAATTTCCTAAAGAAGTTGATGGTGTGCTGCCTTTTTGAACTGATACAATCCTTGGGGTGGGGGTACAGGACTATTTGGAAGGGAGTTAAAGATTTTTGAGCTCGTAATAATCAAAGAATGGCGATAGCTCCAAGAGAGGATGTTGTGTTACTTAGAGAGGAACTTGCAGGTAGTGATGTTCCCATGCGTCTGCTGTTTTTCAGTACGAACGTGCAGAAGCAGTCTGTTTGGCCCCTCAAGCCTGTTCTGCCATTCAGTAAGATTGTAGCTGATCTGTTTGTGTTTTTAACTCCACATTCCCATTTGCCTTCGATAACTTTTGGGTGTAGAAGTCAGGGATTTGGAATCTGCTATTGAAGGAGCCTTGGTCAATTACTGCAGTGCAACTAGTAGATGGTACACACCGTTGCTGCTGTGCATTGGTGGTGAGGGGAGTGAATGTTAAAGGAAGTGAATGTGGTGCCAGTGAAGCAAACTGCTTTATTATTGAGCTTCATGAATGTGGTTGGAACTGCATCCATCCAGGGCAAGTGGAGCCTTAAAGATGGTGGACAGACTATTGGGATCAGGAGGTGAGTTGCTTGCCACAGGATTCCTCGTCTCTGGCTTGCATTTGTAGCCACTGTATTTATATGGCCAGTCAAGCTCAGTTTCTGGTCAATGGTAAGCCCAGTATGTTGATAGTGGGGGATTCAGTGATAGTAACACCATTCAATGTGGAGGGGCAATGGTTTGATTTTCTCCTGTTGGAGATGGTCATACCCTGGCTTTTGGGTGATGCCCAACCTCATGATTTTTGTATTTCATGCCTGTGTTGATAAAACCCAGGACCCCATATATTTTAACTGATTTGTGTACCTATCCTGTCCAATATTGGCTCTAATATTTTGGGAAAGAGCTATCTGAGCATTTTGTTTGAGTGCAGAGATTCATTTAATTAGTTTAAATGTCTGAGCACACGTGCTAACTTAAAGCAACCAGCTTTCTTATGGCCTGCATAGGAACTTTCGGTTTCTGCAGCTCCTGTGGCTTGGAGGGACATTGGCTCTGTCACCCGCTGTGCTGTGTGAACCTCTGTGTCTCTCTGTTTTCACAGAGAGATCCTCAATTTAATGCAGGTATGAAAATGAAATCCTGCAGCTGTTGGAAATCTGAAATAAAAGGGAAAGATGATGGAAACTTTCAGCAGCATCAGTGGAAAGAGAAACAGTTCTGATCTTGACCCAAAACCTTAACCCTGTTTCACTCCACAGCAGCTGCCCTAACCTGCTGAACTTCTCTAGCATTTTTTGTTTTTATTTCCTCAGTTTAACATCTCATCCAGAAGGCAGAATTTCCAACACTGTACTTGTGTATTTAGCCAGGATTTTGTGGAAATGAAATGGAATTTGAACTCATGACCTTTGGAGTTACAGTGTTCCCAACTGATTCACAGCTGGTATCACAACTTAATGGAGCAATGAGGATCACTGGTGAGCTCTGCAAGTTGAGGAAAACAACAGAGTAGGTTTAGCAACCTGGTGCAGTTCCAGAAAAGAATTTAAATGGAAGTCTAGGGCAATACAAACCACAAAACTAACAGGAGAGGCTGGATAGGCTGGGATGTTTTTCACTGGAACGTGGGAGGTTGAGAGGTGACCTTTATTGAGGTTTCGAAAATAATGAAGGGTACAGATAAACTGAATGGAGAGTGTCTTTTCCCTAGGGTAGGAGATTTCAAGACTGGGGGCATATTTTTAAGTTGAGAGGAGAAAGATCTACAGAAGACATGAGGGGCAATTTTTAACACAGAGGGTGATTCGTGTGTGGAATGAACTGCCAGAGGAAGTGGTCGATGTAGGTACAGTTACAGCGTTTAAAAGACATTTAGATAAGTACATGAATAAGAAATCTTTGGAGGGATATGGGCCAAGCTCAGGCAGGTGGGACTGGTTTAGTTTGGGATTATGGTCAGCATGAAGTGGTTGGACAGTGTCCTCTTACTGTGCTATATGACCCCATGACTCTAATCAAATTCAAAAGTGTTTGGATGCCCATTTTCAGAGGTCTAACACATTTACCTTTTACTCACATGTTTCAAACAGGAGTGAAAATGTGCACTGGAAGGAGTGGGGGGGGTTGGCATGGTGCTTTGGTTGGAGTGGGGGCCCAAGAAGGGAGGTGGTAGGTTTCCTTATTACATCCCATTTCAATAGTAAAACATTTTCCAGCAAAATGCACAGTAAGGTAAACTGAGAGCAGGGTCCTTTATAGTTGGAGGAAGTGTTCTTTCAATCTGAAACTTAAAGATTTAAAGCTATGATAAGTCACAGGTGTTTACCATGCCAAGACCGCTTCTAGCTGCGGGATCAAGTTTATTTTCCCTAGTGTTTTACGTGAATTTTGACATGTCAAACCCACTTTTATAGAACTGGCACCTGCTGATGTGTTATCTTGATCATACTGTGGTATAATTGGAAAGACCTGGTCTAATACTGATGGAACTCTGCTTCTTATTATGTTACACAGTAAGATTATTATGGTTTCATCACAAATTTGGCAAAACCATTTAAAAATCTGCATTCCAGTTTCTGAATAGAAATAGACGAATTGGAATCGACCATTCAGGCCTCAAGCCTGCATTCCAATGATATTTTGGCTGATCGGTATCTACCCATTCACCTGCCTTGCCTTCATGTCCCTTTATAACTTTGCCTAGAAACAAAAGTGACCTCACATTTCAAATTATTAACTGCATGAGTACCTATAACTTGCTGTGGGAGAGCATTCCATACTTTTATCACCCTCTTTTTGAAAACTATTTCCCTGGAATAGCCTGGGTTTAATTTTCCACTGATATCTCCTTTTCCCAGATTTCTCCAGCATTTGAAAAATTTCCTTAATCACTTATCAATTTGTTCAAAATCTTAAAACTTAATCGAATTACTCTCTCATCTTTTATATTCCAACAGAATACAAGCCATGTTAATGTGAGTGCTCCCTGGCTAGGAATGGACATCCTAATGGAGGAATCTTGAACTAGGCGATGCAATTTCAAACTAAAGGGCCTTTCATTTAAAGGAAGGAGGAATGTCTTCTGTCACAGCGTTATCAATGTTTGGAATTCTCATCCCCGTTGAGAAGTGGGGGCTGCATCATTGAATCTATACAAGACTAAGTTAGACAAATTATTGATTGAAAAGAGAGTCACAAGTTCTGGGGAACAGGGAGTTAAGGCTATTTCAGATTGGCTTGTGGGGCTGAATGGCCTACTCCTGCTCCTATATTCTATGTTCTTTGATCTCGCTGATTTTCCACTCTGACAAGTCTTATTAAATGCTTTTCAGTGCCTTAGGATTATTGCAATCTAACGAACAACTGCTGTCCCTTGGTTAGCAGACACCCAAAATACATGCATGTTGACAAAGAATATTAATTATTTAAGCTTCTCGCCCTGACTCCTTCAAAATCAGCACATCTGGGTGCAACCCTGAGGAATAACGTCTGCCTGATTACTCAGCCTTAGGACTTTCAATCTGATCTGAATGCTGTTACCCTTTAATTTTCATAGACTTTCTCAGACTATGTTTCTTTTGCAGCTCATTCATCAAATTCAAAATGTTGGGCTTAGCATATGCCAGTAGTATTGACAGCAAAGAATTCTGGGAGGTCATATGGTAGTGACTTCCTGCATGAACCATTCTGCACCTGCTGCCATCAAACTGACCAGTCAGAAAATCTACCCTCACGTTGTCCTGAACCTATGTACCAATTGAACAGTAGGCACACCTTTTGTTATCAAATTGGTTGTCAGTCTTTGATCATATTTTCATTTCTCCTTTCATTTTTTTTCTCTCTCAGAGCTTCTAGCAGCAACATATTGAAAATTACCTTTCATTCCTGGAGACAGCATGGCAGTCTGGGAGGATTGGCAACCCTGTGTATCAGCCATGTCGTACCTTGAAGGATTTACCCTTTAGCACATCACATCTCAGTTCAATCACTTCTCATAGCAAAGCAAAAAAAAAAGCCCCCTCATTCTAGACTCTCCAAATAGAGGAAATAGCCTCTCAGTTTTTGCTCTGTCAAGTGTGAGAGAAAGGCTGACAGAACCAGATGAAGATTCAATTTTGAATTAGTACCAAGGATACATAAAATCCTGGCAAAAATAACTTACAAGTAGCCAATTGTGAAGCATGAACAGTGTTTGCTTTTACTGGAGTTCAAGCAATTAAGTAAAACATACTCAGAAGATGTTGTACATTGTTTTTGTGTTGATGAGAATGAATTACCTTTATGGCAGGGTCTCAGGGTCTCACTTTAACAAAAATATAAGCAGAAAGTGCTGGAAAAACTCAGAAGGCCTGACAGCGTCTGGAGAGAGAGAAACAATTAATGTATTGAGTCCAATGACGCTTCCTCAGAACTGAAAAAGCCTGGAAAAAGATGCTTTTATGGCGTTCTCAAAGTGGAGGGAGGAGTGGAACAGATGCTATGGATGCCCACTGCAGAAAGCAAAGGGAGTGTTAATGGTAGTAAAGGAGAGATTGGGATGCAAAATATGTGTCAATAATCAGTGTGAATAATGGAAAATTGGTTAGGTCTGTTAAGAGCAAAGCCATGCAAACAAGACACAGGTGTGGAATATAATCAAAGTGGAAGATATGTTCATGTTCTGAAGATCTTGAACTCAACGTTGAGTTCTAAAGGCTGTAAAGTGCCTAGGTGCATAATAAAGTGCTGTTCCTACTGCGTAACTTGAGCTTTGCTGGAACACTATTATTATTGTAGCATAAATGTCCAAGACTTGCTGCAGTGTTCCAGTGAGACACAATGCAATTGAGAGGAACAACACCTCATTTTCCATTGAGGCACTTAACAGTCTTCAAGATGTGAATTCAACAATTTCAAACAATGAATGCTGCCCTCTATTTTGATTATCACTCCCACACATATGGGGTGGAGGGAATGGGATGTGTATAAAAAAAGTTCTTTTATAATTAAATAAATAACTCAGAAAAAGAAGAAACATTTTAGAGAAGGAAGGGCAAAAACATAGAGGAGGTACTGTTGAACTATTAACGTGGTCAGAAGAGAAGAAATGAATATTGAATAAAACAAATAACCAGAAATATGATTCTTTGAGGAGATAACACAAAGTTGCTTACGTCATAAGCAGGTTTTGAAGATCTGTAGGTAAATATTTGTATAAATGTCATGTCAGTGAATCCTTTAAGTTTCGGTATGAGCAAGATATGTAAAATGTGTACTTGTAATTCAGACATGTGATGTGTTGCTTCAGCAGTTTGCTGTGCAACAGTGAGAGGCTATAGTGCATCAAGGCTTCAATAAACATCAGAAACTGTATCCTGTTCTATTTATGGCTGTCTGTCTTTTCTTCTCTCTTGGCTGGGCCAGGATCTTGCATTGGATTAGTCCACCACATATGAGCACAGTAGTGCCACGGTCTGCCATTGCTTTCTGCAGGATGGCTGGCCAGGAAACTCTCCCACATTTGCTGACTGCCATCAGGCATACTGGAAAGATTGATAGTCTGGTAATGAACATGTTTGGCCTCATTATGAACACAACTTCTTTGACCAATGAGTCCTGGTGTGTTGGACTCGAACCTTGAGCTATTGGCACAGAGGCAGGAAGGCTGTCAGTGTAGTACACAACCTCCCATGTTCTCGCCATGAGGGAAATGTAACAGTGAATGTTTGACACATGTCAATATTATGGCTTGACAAAGACAATTCGATCATCCTCGCTTTTTCAGTCTGTTACATGTTCACCCTTTTATAGGAAGTACAGAAATGTTAAACCCTCAGATTGTGCTACAGCTCTTAGTGAAATTGTTGAAAGTGAGGCATTGACAAACATTTGGGATAAAAATATTTATTCAAAATGGATATCAACATTGTAAATGTATCAATGAGAGTGGCTGTTCAGTATTAGTGCTGAAATCACAAACTTTCTTTTAGGATGTATCCATGCTTTCATAAGAAATACAGACGGGAAGCCTTTGTAAACATATTTATGATGCTGCTTGTACTACTATAGAATCTTCTTATCCTCTGTGTTAAAAATTCATTTCTCAAGTGAACCATTGGCACTGCTGTAGACAAATAAGTTCAGAGGAAAGAACTCTAATTCTTTTTAATATTTTATCCTTCAGACTGTCTCTCTAATATATGAATTGTGATGATAACATCAAGGATCCAGATTGGAGGAACTTAGTGAAGCTGACAGGTTGAGAAAGTCAAATTAACATGGGCATTTGAAACGACAAGCTCACCCAGGCATGGCCGAGATAAATGACTTTCTACTGATGTTAATTCACTTCTTTGACATGGTCAGATGTTCCAGCTCCTCCCTGCCAATTCCCCTGTGGCCAATCTGCAGTGATAATCAGGACTGAAAAATAAAAATTCATTCAACACATATGGACAGAATGCATCCTCCTCTGGGAAATTGGGGACTGCTTTAAATGTGGTCTGTCTATTACTCACCAGAAAAATGCATGGTTGACTGTGGAAAGTTGAGGGTATAGGGTAGCATGGTGGCTGAATGGTTAGCATTACTGCCTCACAGCACCAGAAACCCAGGCTCGATTCCAGACTTGGGCAACTTTCTGTGTGGAGTTTGCACGTTCTCCTCATGTCTGTGCGGGTTTCCTTTGGATGCTCCAGTTTTCTCCCACAGCCCAAATATATGTACATTGGCCATGCTTTAAAAATTGCCCCATAGTGTTCAGGAATGTGCAGGCTAGCTGGATTTGCCATGGTAATTATGGGCCTAAGGTGGTGGGGTGAGTCTGGGTGGGATTCTCTTCGGAGTGTTGCTGCAGACTTGATGGGCCAAATGGCTTCTTACTGCACTGTAAGGATTCTGTGGAGCAGTTACGGCTTCATTTGCTGCAGCCATTAACTGCATGAATCTGGACAAGAAACACACCCCCTTATTTGAGGTGGAAGGCTGCTTAAGGATGACAGTCTAAGCCCAACACCAGTTGTAAGATCCTGATACTGATTTCTTGCTACAGATGGGCAGAATGGGATCTAACCAGTGGTTCTTTAAAGAGGCTGAAGGTAGCTGCTGCAGAAAGGGTCCAAAATTGCTGTCAACTTTTACTAACCCATCAAAGTCTGTGATTAACTCAGGGGGTCATATGGAAGCAGACTAATATTTTCCCTTCCTTCCACCATTGGTGCTGAAATGTGGCAAAAGGATGATTCTGATTAGAGAGTTTTGAATATAGATTTGCAAGAAAGGTGGACAGGAATATGGGAGGATTTAAAAGAAAGGTAAGTTGGAGGTAGCCAGCTATACAGAAGAATCAAGAGTCAATCATGCTTTTTTGAGGAATAAAGCGATGATGGCAATTTTTAAAGGAGAGGAATGGAATCATTTTTAATGTATCAACTACCACGAGATAAGGAAAGGTTCAGCCATTTTGCAAAAATGGGGTCTGACCTTCAAGATGAGCTCATGGTGGGAGGTAAGGGGAGAAAATAGCGCTTTTCGAGTTAGGACCGGGGGCAGGGTGGGGGAGAGGGTGGAGTTTGACATGTGAGCAAAGGGAATCAGAGCAAAGGCAGGGGGCAGCTAAATGACAAGTTTAATGACAAAGCAGTCCACAAAGATTTGATAATTGGTGAATGGAATGTGGAGGGAGCAGAGATATTGGTTGGTAGTTGAAATGAGAAACTGTGGTCATTTTTGCATTGCAGTGTTACCCTGAAATAGTTAGTGAGTTGGCAGACAAGAGAGAGGTCCATTGTGTGGAGCCATACTGGAAGGAATGTGTAGGATGGGATAAAGCAAAGGTCTTTCTGGGGAAAGGGACACCAAAACAAGTGATCCTTTGAGAAGTTGAGCAGATCAGCAATGTCAATAGAAGGATTTTGGAAAACTGAGACCAAACACTCAGAAGTGGTGACGTTGAAAGTAACAGACCTGCGAGACAACTCATTTTCCAGGGATGCCAGCCAAAGGAATTGAGTAGGAAGAACAATCAATGTTGGACACGAGGTCAGAAATGGAGGAGTACTGAGATATCGATGGTTTGTAAGGCTACAGAGCTGGTGCAAGGTTTAACCATGGATGGAATTGATGACAAAACTGATAATCTTTAGCAGAGGTTTCATTAGATGAACGGCTAATGTAAGTCAACGAACACAGCAATTATGGCAAATAATACATTTTGCAGATTAGCATATGGACAACAGACGGTTTAATGAAGTTATATTTACAATAGGTCCAGAATAGGAGGCCAGCCAAGTGAACTCATACAAAACTTGTGACATTCTTAATGAGATGAGCCACCAATGAAGAATGGAGGAATCATCAACAGTGCTATCAAGCAACATTTGCTCAGCAGTAACCTGCTCATTGACACTCAGCTTGGGTAGTGCCAGAGCACTCAGCTTGAGACCTCATTATAGCCTCACTGGAGTGCCACTTATTGAGGTATTGCAGTTTGCCTAGTGCCTGTAAGTTGGCATTGGGTTAGTCAGATAATTGGAACAAAGATGTTACTGTTACACTTGGATCAGCATTCTTGTGTACAATAGGTTTGGAATTCTGTACTTATACTTGAGATAAAGTACTTATGTGGATCTGAATTAAATACGACTTGAAGGGAACAAGTTAGTTAAAAATAAAACAGGAAGTATTAATTACTGAACTGAGCCAGATTTATCTCTGATGACTGGAATAGAGCAGTTGTAGCATTGCAACCAACTGTACATTAAACCATACCATGATTAAATAATTTAACATTGCAATATGCTCTAAATTTTCTTAAAATATATAAAAATGGAAAATCTGTTAAAGATTAAGCTAATTTGTTCAAATTATCAAACAAGGAAAAGTCTTTGTAATAGCAAATACTACGATTGACAAGACAGAGCAACAGTTGCAGTGAATACAGTTTAAATGCTTACAATTTCATCTAAATTAGTGTTTATAAAATGTAATTAATGTTTGTAAACAAAGGAAACAATTTTGAAATATTACTAATATTATAATAAGCAATAAATAAATCATACACTTTAGTGGATAACTTCCAGTATAAAGAAAGTAACTTGACAATTTTTATGCTTCTATCAACTTACTAATAATCTCTTTGATTAGCACTGACAGGTTGCGTGCTGTGATGTTGCCAACTGCCTCTTTTTAAGCATTGGAGGCCAAACAAGGCTCACTGTCAATTACTTCTAGGCTGGCTTATGCTGTCTAAAGAGACAACCATCCACAAATACTATCCACCGCTTGAAAAACATGATACCTGAAGCAATCTACCCAACACTGCTAGCAGCTAATCTCACCACAACTATTTACAGATGCATATAGTTAACTGAAAGTTAGTGCTGTCTAACATTAAAGATTTGTTGTGTCCAAACAGAATGTTCAATCATATCTAAATCAAATGCTGAAACAGAGATACGCCACTTGAATGTTTTAGTCCACTTCAACATTTCTTTAAAGTTTTCTGAAATGAAATGAAAGCCCTGGTTCAGGAAATTCAAATGTAATAGTGCACATGGAGTGGATGGCCTGTGCATTATACCCTTGTGATCTTATAGTGTAGTTCTCATTGGAGTGTATTAGATTGAGCCACTTAAGCTTTACATAGAACTATAATTAGTAAAACAGAAGATTCATAATCTTGTGGATTGGCAGGGATGGGGGAAGTTGAGGTGGGGAATTATGATGCTGGGACAGATTTCCTCTGTCCATTATATTCAGTAATACAATTATTAGCCCATACTTTATAAACAGGTTAGTGGTTTTACACATTTGAGGAAGTCATCCTAGTAGGTATATGAAGGGATCTAATAGAGCGTAGGAATATAGGAATGGGAGTAGGGCATTCAGTCCCTCGAGCCTGTCCCACCATTCAATGAGATCATGGCTGATCTGTGGCCTAACTCCATATACCTGTTTATGGCCCATATCACCTAATACCTTTTCTTAACAAAAACTTATCTATCTCAGATTGAAAATTAGCAACTGATATAACATCAACTACCATTTGTGGAAGAGAGTTCCAAGCCTCCACCAGCTGTTGTGTATAGAAGTGCTTCCTAACATTTCTCCTGAACAGTCTGGCCCTAATTCTCAGACCATGCCCCCTAGATCTAGAATTTCTAACCAGTGGAAATAGTTTATCTTTATCTACCCTGTTTTCTCCTGTTAATATCTTGAAGTCTTTGGTCAGATCACCCTTAAACATTAGAAATTCTACAGAAAACAGACCTAGTTTGTATCATCACTCCTCATAACTTAATCCCTGAAGCCCAGGTATCATTCTTGTAAATTTATGTTCTAAGGTCCATATATCCTTCCTAATATAAAGTGCCCATATCTGCCCATAGTACCCCAAGTGGAATCTAACCAGGGTTTTGATTAGCTGCAGTATTACTTAAAATGACCATAAAATATTATAGCAGAATTAGGCCATTGGGCAGCGAGACTGCTGTGTCATTTGATTATGCCTGAATTTTTCTCAACCTCATTCTCCTGCCTTCACCCTGTAACCTTTGATGCCCTTAATAATCAAAACCATTTCTATCACTGTCTTAAATACACTCAAGGACTGGTCCTCCACAGCCCTCTGAGGCAGTGAGTTCCACAGATTATCCACCCTCTGGCTGGAGAAATTCCTCCTCATCTCAGTTTTAAACTTGTCCCTTCACTGAGGCTGTGCCCTTGGGTCCTAGTTTCTCCCATTAGTGGAAACATCTCCACGTCCACTCTATCCAGACCTCTCAGTATTTTGTAAGTTCCAATTCGACCTTCCCTATCCTTCCAAACTCCATTGAGTACAGACCAAGAGTCCTCAACCACTTCTCCTGTGATAGGCCTTTCATCTCTGGGATCATTCTTTGACCCCTTCCAACACCAGCACGTCCCAAAACCGCTGACAGTATTCCTAGTGCAGTCTGGCCAGAGCCTTATACAGCCTCAGCAGTACACCTCTGCCCTTGTATTCTAGCCCTCTTGAAATGAATGCTAACATTGCATTTACCTTTCTAACTGCCAACTGAACCTGCATGTTAATCTTAAGAGAATCCTGAACACGAGCTCCCAAATCCCTTTGTGCTTCAGATTTCTGAAGCCTTTCCCTGTTCATTGTATTCCATCTGCCTCTTCTTTGCCCCCTTCTCTAGCCTGACCAAGTCCTTCTGCAGCTTTCCGCTTCCTCAACACTACGTGCCCCTCCACCTACCTTTGTGTACTCTGCAAACCTAGCAACAATGCTCCCAGTTCCTTCATCCAGGATGTTAATGTGTAATATAAATAGTTGAGGATTCAATACTGACCCCTGTGGAATTCCACTATTTACTGGCTTCTATCCTGAAAGCTCTGTTTTCTTGTATTTTATTTTATTTTATTTATTTATTGTCACGTGTATCTTGTTACAAAAATACAGTGAAAAGTGTTGTATAGCATCACCACCCTCCAGTGCCATCTTAAAACACAGAAAAATAAAACAAAACATAGAATACAAAGGCAGGACCATGAAGAAATAAAGAAAATGTGTTCAGTTTTGTAGTCTTTCTAGTTAAGTGCTCCATCATGGGCCATGGGTCTGGTGGTCAGGCATGAGCCATGCTGCCTCCACTGGAATGAAAGTAGCTGCTCTTCAGCACCTTGCATCCACCAACACCCTCTCCACTGTGAGCCCTCTCTGGACCTCGCCAATGCAGACACCACTGATGCTGCCAATACTGCACCAGCTCAAACTTGACTCCACTGCTGCCATGAGTTTGCTTCGGGCCCACCTTGCTGATGCAGCCGCTGCTAATGCCACCAGGTTTCGTACTGGCCCCAGGCTCATCCCAGCCACCGCCTCCTTGAGTTTATGCTCGATGCAGACGCCGTCGGGAACTTGAGTCTGCCACAGCAGACTGCCTCCACAATGCAGAAGCTGCCGGGAACCCAAACCCACCTCCAAGGTTGCTGCCGTGAATGTGTGCTGCTGGGCCTACTTGAGTCCACGCTGCTGGGCCTACTCACCGCTACTGATGCCTTCACCATGTCCGAGCTCTTCACCAAGAGGTAAGTAAAATAATATGAGAGAGAAAAATGATCAGAGAGAGAGAAAAAAAGAAAAGAAACAAAAAGAAAAGCAGATGTACGGACGAGTCCCTGCCTCTGAGGCCTTACTCCACGACCATCTTACTGGAAGAATATTCCAGTCCTCTTGATATAAACGCCAGTATTCCATTAATCTTCTCAATTTATTTTTAGCGCCTGTTAATGGCATTTTAAAGATCTATGTGCCTGAACCCCAAGTCTCTTTGCATATCCACTGTATTTAACTTCATACTATCAAGAAAGTACCTTGATCTATCCTTCATCAATCCAAAATGGATAACTTCATTTTTGCTTATATTGAACGCCATCTGTTACAATTTTGCCCACTATCGATATCCCTTCGTAATTTTTTGCTATCATCTGCACTGCTGCCTAACTTTGTGCCACATTTGGATATGTGACTTTCTATCCCATTATCCAAGTTGTTAATAAATAATGTGAGGGTCTAGTAGAGACCCTTATGAGTCATCATTGGTCACATCCTGCCAATTTATGTACTTAGCCATTATTCCTACTTTGTGTCGCCTGACACTCAACCAATTTCCTAGCCATGTCAGTAAATTGTCACCAATTCAGGGGACTTCTACCTTAGTTAGCAGTGTTTTATATGGGACTTTATTGAATGCCCTCTGAAAGACTATATAAACAATATTTGTTGACATTCTCCTGACCAGTATGTAGTGACCTCTTCAAAAAATTAGTGAAGTTCATCAGGTATGACCTACCCATCATGAGTCCATTCTGATTAACTGAAAACTTTTAAGGTGTTCAGTTACCCCATCCTTGATAATAGTCTCTAACAATTTGCCATAGCTAACTATCTGTAATTCCCTTTTTCCACTTTTCTTAAAACACGGAGCGACAGGTGCAATTCTCCAATCCAGAGGGATGACTCCCGTATCTCGGAAACTCTGAAAACTTAGAGTTAGGGCACCGACAATGTACTCACTACTTCTTTTAACACTCTTCGATGGACAGCATAACGCCCGGGGGACTTGGCACTCTTTCATTCTATTAATTTCATCATTATTGATATTTTACTGGGTAAAAGCAAGCCATCATCCTTTTCAACTGTAAATACTGGGGCATAGAAATGATTCAGCATGTCCAGCATTTTGTATAGTCATTGACGATGTTCCCACTTTCAGTCTTTAGTGGTCCAACATTCCTCCTGACCATCCGCTTTCCCTTTATATAACTATAAAATTTCTTCTTATTGATTTTGATGTTCCTTGTAAGTTTCCTTTCATAATGCTTTTTCGTAGCACTTAAAAGCTGCTTTGTAGCCGTTTGCTGGTCTTGGTATATTTTCGCATTCGGCAGGATCTGTGCTGTTTTTTGCATTCTTGTGAGCCTTTCTTTTAGCTTTATTTTGTCCCTTATCGCTTTAGTTGTGCGTGACTGTTTTTATTCTGTGAAGTGGAGCTTTTCTCTCTCAGAGGTATAAACTGGTTCTGGTATCAGGTATAAAGTGGAGTTCCACAAACAGATATGGAAATCTTGGCTGCGATAAAAGTTTGTTTTAAACCAAATGGTTAACATTGGCATATTAGCATGCGCACACCTTTTGACTGACATATCCCGTAATGCAGCAGATAATCACACAATTGATTAATACTAATTATTTATGGATTTGTGACCACATTGGCTTGGCAGCCAGACTCTAATTCCTCAAACAAAAATTGCCCATGAAATCTGAAGATGCATGTGAGCCTACCCTGGATACAAAATAGCATTCGATATGCTGAGTGACACTTCAGGGAATAAAACAGCAGCGTCAACCCATTTTCTAAAGCAATCTTGACATTTCAGTTTTATTATGACTGAGCAACATTCAACCTTCTTTGCTGTTATGAGGACAGGCTTTTTCTTTTACATATTTAACACAATTTCAGAAAAAAAAGGTACTTGTTTTATTAAAAAAAAACCTAAACAAAATACACGGATAGTCCACTCCATACTAGAAAATTTTCTTCTTGTTGTTTGGTCTCGTTTTAAGGAATATGTAAAATGAAGTCAGCAGAAAAGAAACAGGCTTGCTGATCTGAATTGACAGATGTTCATTGGAAGGCAACATTCAGATTTACTTTTGGTCTATTGAACACTGAGTTTTCTGTGTCAACATTAAGGTGACGAGGTATACTTCAGTTAGATGAAGATAACTTGTTGAGATGAATAAGTTAGAGCAGTATTCATAGACTGAGCAAAACAATCTGAAGCGTGTGATGCACAAGTTCACGTATCACTTTGTACAATTTATACTTTGCAGCTTGGAGTATATTTCTTGTCATAGGCAGTTGTTACCTGAAAGAGTTAACTGACACTTGGGATAGTTCTGGCTATCAGGATATCAAGTCCACTGTCCTGGGAAGAGATAAGCAGTTCCCTATTGGTTCTGCATGTGTTCACCAGAATGTGTATGGAGCTTCAATGATTGTTGATAGTGGTTAGAAGTGTGGAATGATGTGTTTAGGCCAGGCCCCAGCACATTCCTTCTATGTTGCATTTAGTCTGAATGTTGTAGACTTCAGTGTCAATGGTTCAAGGATCCCTGAGGCTATCTGCAATTAAGGAGTCGGTTGTTTTTGAGCAACAAACATTGCTCAGTGATTGCAACTCCATTCATCCGTAGGATGTTTGGAGATGATGCTCATCTCTCACATGGGTATGACTTAACCATGTCCAACAGTGACAAAGGCACTACAGCAGACATTTATATAGTGCAAGTGAAAAATAGTTACAGAACTGCAAGGTTATTTGCAATAATGTTGAACCTGTTACACCCATATGCCTTCAGCATGTTTGTTTCTTCCTCTGCCTCCATTGTGTCCAAGTACAATGCTGATTTCCGCAGATAGAGTAGAGGGTCCCAACTGTGTTGTAGGTAGGGCTTGTTGACTTGGAAGTCACCTGGTACTTTTGGGCCCAGAGTGCATGGGCCTTCTCGAAGTGTCCTGCCCAGATTTGGGCTCACCCTCCTCAATTTTGTACTGCTGCAGATTTCAGGGTCATACGCAAGGGGTGATTGTGGAGCATCCTAAGAAGCTTCTGGGTGGCCTTTCTGTCATTTCTTCTGCTTTTTGGCACCACTCTATGCCCCTGAGAGGAAGGGCCATGGCCCTTGCAAGTTCTGCTAGGCCTGAGACTCCAGAGCAGTCACTATTCTGTACATGGAGAGAGTCAGACACAGGCATGTTAGAGCCAGCACAGTTCTCATTACCTTGGTGCATACCCCAGTCCTTCATTCCTGTTTACCAAGCATCTCTGTCAAACCTGCCTGATGTTCCTGTTCCTGTCTCTGCAGTTTGACCAAATTATTATTGTCCAAGAACAGGACACACCTTCTACCTGGGGTTGAGCAAGTCCTGGTTGAGGACCTCCGATCTAGCCTTTGACCTCTTAGCCCAGTTGTACGCAAGTTTTTCCAGCAGTGAGACAAAGGGATAGTTTGAGTACAATTGAACTGGATGGAACAGTGTTGAGTGGCCATCTACGAGCAGAAGTGGTGAGGTGTACCAAGTGATTGGTTAAGAGTTGCAGTGAGCTGGAAAGGTTCATATTTAGGAAGGATGAGTGAGCAAGAGCCATTGTGTGGACATGACTGGCTAAGCACTGTACCTGGTATATGGTACAGTTGCTTAGTTTTACCTTGTCAGTCAAAATACGCCATCTTCTATTTCAGTCACTGGGTACTTTGCACCAGAAGTTCTCAAGCTTGTTTGGTCAAGGACTCCTTTTCAAATAAATTAGTAACCATGAGCTTAACAGTACATCATACTGTATACACCAGTACAATGCTTGTTAGTTCCATGTTTATTGGTTGCTCAAGCCAAGCCTTAAAGCACTTCCATTGCATCTGGTACACATCCACACCACAGCTCGGGAGAGACCCAAGATGAAATATAACTGAAAACCTTGCTGCACATATCCTTTCTAAATGCTGAAGGTCCCTCCTGAGCTTTGGAAAATGTGAACTTGGATGCAAGTATCATGGTATTAAATGGGAAAAGAAAACATAAAAGGAAATATCTTGTCATGCTGACGAATACATCTTTTTCATAAGTGCAAGAAATTGCAGTACTAAATGGCACTGAGCCATTCAGTGCTGTCATGATCCTAACAAGCACTGATAGCACTGTCCTGGACTCACACACTTGCTCCTGATATGCTTTTTGTGAATGAGAAAACGTTATCCTGCTGATACATAACAAACTGAATCACTTTCCTGCACATTTGTATGTCTGCGTCTTTAGAGCATTTGAGGTCCTGATGATCTCTTTCAACTCATTGTTCCCTTTGCACCAATGTTGCCAATTATTTCCTAACACCCATTTACTGCTGATGAGTCCAACGCATGTACATAGGAACACCAGTGAAATGTTAACATTTGGTTGCAATTAAATAGGGGCAAACACCTAGCTACACTCATCTGCTTTTGATTTCTGGATCCCTTTTTTACAAACTTTCTAAATTACCTTCAGCTCTGTTTCCCCCCTCACTTGTACATTGTTAATAATCACCCGCATTTCATAGCTGTTCCCTGCCAATAGTAAGCACTGTGATGCAAACGCAAGATAATTGCTTCACTCCCTGAAATTGCCTACTTGTCCTTGTGCTTCACATGGAACAGGAAAGAGAAACTGGAGGTGGTACAAACATGTTTGTCAGCATGAGAATGTTAGTTTCTTTTACGTTTTCAAACGCATCTGTTTTATGTCATTCATTAATCGAAGTGGTGTAACGCAGCCCAGGTTTATTTTGTACTCATCTGATTAAAAGGTTCTGAAAGGCCGCAAAGTCTGCCTGCTGAAAGAAATCCAACTGCTTTGTGCTCCTCCCCTTCCAGCACAGAGAGCAAGGTCTGTTTTTATTACTTCCTCCCTGTTGCCACCCATACCACAAGAGAGCAACTGGGATATTCATGGAATGTGGCATATACCTGAGAATTCTTATTATTATTTGAGTCACTTAGCAATTCCTTCAGTTAGTCTAGCTGATAGCAGGACTGAGAAACTGGAGTAGAATTTCCACTTTGACTGTGATTTGTGATCCAGGTGCACTCAAAATTGTGCTAGTTTTCTGCAGTAAATCTTTTGCTTAGACTTAAGCCCATACACGTTTGTAAACGTAAAAATCTTCTGTGAACCGGCACAATTCTGCAGCCTTTTAGAACATATTATTTTTGTATTAAAAATATTCTTTGATGTATTTAAGATTGATAATCTAGTGCAGCTTGATTAATACAACAAAAATTGATATTTCACCAAATATACATATTTTTGATCGTGACTAACCTGCCACCTGTGAACAACCTGAATTTAGATAGCTGAGAGGACTTTAAAGAATAATTTATGCGACCATTTCCTGTTTTCGTTGCTGAATAGAGTCAAGAATTAGTAAATTTAAAATCTTTCACCATTTAAAGACTGAATGAATATATCCAGAAATTAAGATTTGCATTTATATATGACCTTTTATGACCCCCAATGCTCTTTACAGCCAATTAAGTGCTTATAAAGAGTATTCACAGATGTTATATGAGTCCATTTTTCCACAGTAAAATCCTGATAAGTAAACATCCAAGTAATCTGATTTGGTGATATTGATTAAGATTTCCCAGGGTACTGCAATACTGCTGTGATTTTCTTCAAAATAATGCCATGAGACTTTTTGCACTGATGTAAGAGAGCAGACTTCAGTACAATGTCCAATCTGAAAGACCACGTCCTCAACAGTGCAGCATTCCCTCAGTATTGCACTGGAGAGTCAGCCGAGTTTATGCCCAAGTACTGGAGCGGAACTTGAATCCACAACCTTCTAATCTCAGAGGTGAGAGTTCTTTACCAACAGAGTGACAGCTAACTCGAGTAGGCCCAGCAGCATGAACTCAAGTAGACCCAGCAGTGCGGCCTTGTGGCGGCAGCATTGGAGGCGGGTTTGGGTACCTGGCGGTTTCTGCATCATTGAGGCATCCTAGAGCTGACTCATAGCTGCTGCTGTGGAGGTACGTTTGGGTTCCCAACGGTGTCTGCCTTCAGCACAGATTCCTGGAGGCAGCAGCTGAGATGCGTTTGGGTCCAGTATGAGACCAGATGGCATCAGCAATGGCTGCATCGGCAAGGTAGGCCCGAAGTGGACTCATGGCAGCGGTGTAGTCGAGTTTGGACTGGTGCAGGATCCAACAGCATTGGTGGCATTGGCATTGGTGAGGTCCAGCGAGGACTCATAATGACAAGGGTGTTGGTAGAGGTAACATGGCACCAAAGAGCATTGACTTTCATTCTGGGGTGGCATGGCGAAGGGAACTCATGCCGGGCCACCGAGCCCATGACTCATGATGGAGCTATTTCTTCATTTTTCTGCCTTTATAACCTACGCTCTGGTTTATATTCCTGTGTTTTAACATGGTGCTCGAGAGTGATGACACTACACAACACTTTTCACTGTATGTTGTAACAAGATACACATGACAATAAATAAATCAGATCAAATCAAAAATGTCCACAGTACTTTCAGTCCCTGGTCATGACAAAAGTCTCAAATTTCTTGGACTATTTTTGAGCTTGGGAAACGTGCCAATGTTTTGGCAGTGTTTTACTTCAGGTCCCAGTGGCTTTGTATGACTCTGTATCACCTAGTGGATGATGTTACTGCCTGCTTGTTGGAACCAGCCTGAAATAGTTGGTAGCTCACCTCCAAATGTCTGCAAGGTGACAAGTAACAAGTATGATTTTAACTCTCTACCCAAGAGGTTTACAGTTATAGTTCAAGCTAAAAAAAATCACATTCCCTATTGTCTTTATTGTATTACCGCATCTTTGAGCTTACACTCTTTTTCTCCCTATACTTAAAAAGCCACTTACCAGCCCCTTCACCCCACTTACTCTAATACTATTTTGAACACACGTATTGCTGCACAGTCTCTGATTGTTTCCAAATATCCTTACTGCCACTGTCTTCCCTTCCTTTTACAATGCTTAGACATTTAATGCTCAAAGATTCACATTGCCTGTGCTATTCCTATTTCTTGACTTACGTACTCTTAGTTTCATTTTTTTTTATCTGTTGCAAAATCCACTGTCTAAAATGAAGCCTGAAATTATTCAAAATTCATAAAGGGTCAGCTTGGCAAAGCTAATGGCACGTTAGTACCCAAGCTAGAAAGTTTGCGTTGAAATTCCATGTTGTCTGGACTGACAGTCCAATACAGTATTGAAGCAGTGCTAAAATGATAGTTACTGCTGTCCTCTGTGAGGGTCTGCAGGTAGGGGCCTCCTAATTTCAGCTTATGTTAAGAATCCTGTGGCACAATTAAGATAAGAACAATATACTTCCAACTTTCCACTCTTAAACTTCTTATTTGTCTCATTATTGTTTATGGGTTTTTGCTTATGTCTGAGGACAAAACCAGCTGCTGTTCACGGCATATAGTTTTATAGTGGGGGTCAGTTAGCATAGTTGTCAGGACAGCTGGTGTGCAATGTAGAGTAACGCCAACTGTGTGTGGGTTCAATTTCCACACCAGCTGAGGTTACCATGAAGGACTGTCCTCTGAACCTTTTACCTCATCTGAGGCTTGGGGATACTCAGGTTAAACCACCACTTGTCGTTGCTGTCTAGTAAGATAGCAGACCTATGGTCCAGGAGGGCTATGGTGACTTGCCTTTATAGTTTCATGCATTTGCATTATTGTGAAGAGTAACAACTTCAGAAAATACCTAGGATATGAAAAGTGTTTTAAGGGATTTCTGAGAGAAATGCCAAGGAGCTAGCCAGCACCTTATAAAATTCTTGAAGACGTAATGATGAAATTGCGCTTTCGTGCTTGTGTCTACTGCCCCTAGATATTATGCTCATGAAAGTGTTGACGGTTCGGATACTTGGCCAATTCAGCAACAGAATTGTGAAAGCAGGACTTCAGATGAGCAACATACAATGTTTAGGGAATAACATTTTATTTTTAAATGAAAACAAAGACAAACAACAGGGGGTGCTGCTTATTCTAATTTCTCACTTTGGAAACAATATGGGCAAAGATGCATTTCTTAGAAATTCAACATTTAGCGGAACATAAGGAGACAGCAATGAATTACTCTTGCTGTGATAAATAATACAGACTGTTCATTTTATTGTCTCATAACATCCGAAAGGGACAACATTCTTGGAGCTTGATCCTACTGCTGTTCCAAAAGGAACACGTTCATCCCACTTAACTGATTTACTTAGGAATGATTTTGCAGTGAGCATTGTATTTGCTTATCAACATCAACTTATGCTTATATGTTGCCTTTAATGTAAAAACAAAATGATATAGAACATTTCACAGAGACCAAAGTAGGGAATTTCATGAATGATGACTAGACATTCAGCCAATGAGATGATTTGGAGGACTTTAAAGAATAAGAGACTGGTGAACAGTCTCAGGAGATTACAGAGGGAAGTTCCAGAGCATGGGTTGTAGATGCTGAAGCTACAGTGGTCGAAATATTGCAAATGCAGGAGGAAGGTGCAAAAGGCCAGAGATGAAGGAATGGAGATCTTACACAGGAAAGAGAGGACCTTGAGAAGCTATATAGATATAAAGGGGAAAGGTCATGAAGGAATCTATATATGAGACTAAGGCTTTAAAGTTGAGGCATTGAAGGAACGAGATGACATTATGGATGTGACTGGTAAGAAGTTTTGGGGCGACTGCAGTGTTTTGGGTTAACTGAAGCTTGACAGTATGGCTGAGACGCTGATTAGGAGAGAGTTGAAATAGATGTTATGGAGGTGACAAAGGCATGGGTGAAGGTTTCAGTAGCAGATGGGCTGAGGTAGGAGTGTTCAAGATTGAGTTACCTGCTGTAAGTTTTTGAAATGAATCTTCTGGTAAAGCAATCCAACTCCAAACAACCCAACTCCTAATCTTTCACTTTCTAAATACAGAATTCTGATCGATCACTTTATGGAATCGCATCTAAATTCCAAAGTGTTGCTTTCCATCTTTGTCTAAAATCTGCTACTTTGAAGCATAAGTGACAGTATCCGTGATCACTTTGTATGAGTTTATGGCCAACATGCTAAGGTATCATAGCTGTGACCTGTGAATGAAACATGGTCATCTATCCATTTTTTGAAGAGCTTTGCTTTCATGTTTCCCCTGCTCCTAATCCCATAATTTCCCTGATGTCCTTCTTGGGCTAGGTTTTCCTGCAAATTTCAGGACCCAAACTTTGTGACCAAATGCTTGTCCTGAGCCAGCTCTTGTTGTAGCAAGGCCAGTGGCACAATCTTCTGAGAAGTGGTCTCTGATTTGGCCATCACTTTTTATCACACTTGCCAGACTCTGAAACCTCAGCAGCCTTACCAGGAGAGGTAGATGCTCCTGAGGCAGATCAGCAACCATGGGGGTGCCTGAACATTGACATTCCTTGGCTTGCCAACAGAGAAAGGAGGCAGTAAAGACTCCTGAAGTGGAGATAACCATTGAATTGGAAGTGAAACCTCTCCATTGGGTTATTTACTAACTCGGCCTTATATCTCTATGTCCTGTTACTAGGGCCTGGAGCCTCCAGCTTCAAGGCCTGTTCTGGGAAGGATGCCTAGTCTGAGCTGACAGCATTGACATGAGGTGGGTGGTGTGGTGGAGGAGCTGTCTCAATGGTAAAGCATTGATACTGGCTATAAATACCTCCAATCTTAACTGGAGTGAATAGTTTTAAGGTACAACTTAAGCTTTGCTGAAAAAGCCACATTTTGCCAAAGCTTTACATCTTGCACTCATCAGAACAATTTACCTGAAATACCAACATAAGGGGGAGGCAACATTTCTACTTTTCAAGAGAAATGTGCTGATTGTTTGGCAGCTGATTTAGTTCCCAGTATACCTGGAGTATATTTGGGCTCTGTAGTGATTGTAACAAGGTCAGCCAGCTGGACCGCATAGAATATGAGTTCCCTGATTGGGGCTATTGCTCTAGTCCAATCAGGGAGCCTTGGCTAATATATAAGGGTGAATGTCAGGGATATTGTGCCACCCAAATGTCTGACTCAGTGAGAGGCTATTTGTCAAAGGTTAGGCATTTATAAATAAAGGGTGATTGGTGATGGGATGCCAGCCTCTGATAAGTTATTTCAGACTCCATCTTGACTCTGATCTCCTTTATTTTTCCAGCCCCTTTCCAGCCTTCAGTCTATCTCCAGATTGATGGGAAAATCCTGCAGCAAGAACATGTTCCTTTTCATTCAGTATGACACTAATGGCGATCTAAAAAAAGGGCTGCCGTGAATGAATTTTACTGTTTCGTTTCAAATTGAGTTTTCATACTGACATAAGATAGCCTCTTTTTTAATACTGGAGGGTTTTTCAATATCTTGAAGCGAGAATTGCATCATTTAAAGTAGTATGTAAACATTCTGGTGACAGGAGGAAAGAACTTTAACACTCCAGAGATTCAAGAAGGAAACACAAACAATTTTGAGGGCTGGGATTCATTCAAATAGAGCAACCTACTGCTAGCAAGGTTTTGGAAAGCCTACAGCCTGTCCTTGTTGATAGTCCTTCCTGCTTGTCAGCAAAAGCTGGTTTCAGGGGCATTTCTATAGAAGAGGTTCCTAGGATAATGCAAATCTAAGACCCCCTGAACACCACCATCACTGCTGAAAAAGGCTGTTGAGTCTGGGGAGCGATTGGAAATTTCAAAAGTAAAATTGATAGATTTTTATTTGACAAAGGTATTCAGAGTTTTGTAATGTAAGGCAAGAAAATGAAGTTCAATAATTTTTTAAAAATTATGCACTTGCCAAGAAGTGAACTTAAAGTACTCCATCCAGTTGTGACAACCTGATATTTTGCAAGGAAAGATAAATGATTTTGTGTGTGGAATGAGCTGCCAGAGAAAGTGGTGGATGCAGGTACAGTTACAACATTTAAAATACATTTGGATAAGTAGATAAATAAGAAAAGTTTGGAGGAATATTGGCCAAGGGCAGGACTAGTTTAGTTTGGGAATATCATTGGTGTGGATGAGTTAGACCGAAGGGTCTGCTTCCATGCTGTATGACTCAATTGACTAGGCAGATTTAGTTGAAGGTAGAATGGGCTTGAGGAACTGAACAGCCTATTTTTATTACTGTCCCATCTGTGTTTAACAAATGTCTCAACTTCCTGCTAACCCAAATAGTAATGGACAATTTAAGTCTTTTTTTTAGTGTAAACTTCTTCACATGTTAAAAAAAAAACTTTTATTTAAAAAAGGAAGTCCCGCATGGCAGATGCAGAATTGGAATGAACTTATAGATAATAAGGCATGGATTTGAACTACTTATGCGCCACTGGGGAATTTGGTTTAAAGAAAATTAATTAAAACTTCTTTTTACCACTAATAGATTGTCTATTGCTGGTGGGAGAAAGAAGTTTTTAAAATTTGAAAAGAAGCAAATAGGGATTGAAACCACAAGTGTACTGAGAAGCAGGGGTCAAATCATTTACTGGCTATTAAAGAATAAATTCTGAAATGAAGAAATATAATTCAGTATGGCACAGTTTATTATTTTAAGGCATCCTCCCCAATAATAATAGCTAATTATTGAGGAAGGAAGTTTTAAGATAAGTAATATGTTGTAACAGATTTTATCTTACTAATTGAAAAAAGAAATTTGAGTAGTAAATCACTGATTCAAACTATATGGGTGTTCAAGACCAACAAAATTTAAATTCCCCATCCACTGTTGTTATACTTCAAGGGGAGAAAGCAAGCACACAATTGCAGCGACTGGTTTCTACTACCATGGTGAAAATGATTTTTCTTCCTTTATCATTTTAAGGACCTTTAATCTCTGTCCTTTACGATCTCTGGAACCTGATGCTCTTAGCATCCCTGGAACCACTTTTCTGTTTCCTCTTTGTTTTGCTGACCACTGCACATACAGCGGACTGATAATTGGCACCATCAAAATTCATCTTCTACGTGATGTTATGTGAGTATTGTTAATAATGGATCAAACCATGATATCACAATAGGACAAGGCGAGAAGACCATTGTTGTTGGCTTTATTGTCCATAGTCTTCTAGCTATTGAAGCTAACTTAAACCCCTACAATTAAAATTGGGGCAATACTAAATGAATGACAACTACTATAAAACAAATGATTTTGACTTTCCCTACATCACAATATTCTTCTACTTCTGTGAGCAAGAAACCAAGGTATCCTCAGAACTTTGGTTTTCCTAATGTAAATGACAACACTGTATTTGCCATTTAGAAATTCTTTGAATGTCAAATATAATTTTTCAATATATTTTTTAAAAAGTTCCACCACATTAAGTGCAATTAAGCTGTTCCGGGAGTTTCTTTTTAATCTTTATTCCACAGTAATAACTCATCTGCAGTTAATGGTATGTGTAATGTTAAAATAAGAAGCCATATGTGTTTGAATGGACTATATTTGATATTTTATTCATTATTTATATGAATCTGGCTGTTTTATTCTTTATAGAGCTCAACCTCAGAAACTTGACCAGTAATACAAAGACCAGCTGTCTTGCACTGGTATGGTCAGATGAATGGGTAGGCTATTAGGACAGAAAGGAATAAGTGGCAAGGTAGCATGGAGGGACAAAGGGAGAGGAGAGGTAGCAAGGGAAAAATGAGATACTGGCAGCCTATCAGTGGGGGAATAAGAAAATGAACTATTGAATCCAGTGTAGTAAAGTATATTGGAAAGGAAGAATTGGCAAAGGGGCTGTAAAAGGGTATCCTCTTTACAAAATAGTCAAAAATCCATATTTACATCTCTCATCCCCTGCCCCTGCTGCATCCTCTGGGCTATCCCATCCCATATTTCCATTCCTAACCATATTCTCTGCAAACATCTTCCTACTGCTGTCCACTCCTGATGCTCCTTTCCCCTTACCCTCTTCCCTTTTCCCTCTACCCTCCTTCCCTCCATCCCCTCTGCCTCCTTTTCCCTTCCTTCACTTCTTGCCATTCCATCATTCATCTTCCTCTTCTTCAGCCCCCAGTTCTTGCTCACACTCTTCCCTACCATTTTTGCTTCCCCTCTCTCTTCTGTCTTTCACAGAAATTGCTGTTTTCTGTGTAAGTTCAGTATTGCATTCAATTTTTGACCAAGTATTATTTTGTTTCAGTGATTTTCTTTCCAGAATAATCATTCTGAAAACAAGTCCATTGGAGGTCTGAAGGAATGACTAGCAGATTTTAATCTTATTTATTTTATTGCTGTTATTATTCTGTCTAAGTCTCCATGTAGTATCACATTGGGGATGTGATCTTTTCAGCAGATATCGAAGGCTTTTCTCTACAGTCTTATGTGGATATCAGCTCAGTCTTTCCAATTCCTTAGTAAAGCTGCAAGATTGAGCATAATTTTTCAATACTAACTCCACCAGTCTTCTGATATGTTGGTCTTATTCTAACTGTCCAATTCTTTGCACTTCCTGACTCTATTTGTTCGCTGGCAAACTGACCGAGACTCCATCTGTTCTTGTGACACCATTAGTCAGTTGAGCTTAGTTGGTGGGATGGCTAGTTTGCAATGCAGAGTGACACCGATAGTTCCTGGACCAGCTGAGGTCACCAAGATGGCCCAGCCTTCTCGACTTCAACTATCGCCTGAGGTGTGGATACCCTCAGGTTTTACTCCCTACCAGTTATCACTCACACTCCCTCTGTCTCTCTGTCATATGAGAGAGCAGCATCTGGGACTGTGATGACTTTCAGTGTCATCCTTGCACTGCTCTAATACATGATGCCAAGTAATTAAATTTCTTTATTACTTCATTTTTCGCTAAAATAAAAAGACTGCCTTTTGTCACTGTTTACAACCTCAGGGTGTTCCACAGCACTTTACAGCTGGTAAAATGAAGTGTAGTCACTGTGTAATATGGGAAATGCAACTGTCAATATATACAAACTCCCACAAACAGCATGTAATGTAAATATGACGGGATAATATTTTCATCCCTCAATAAAATTGTTCACCAACAAACATAGCCTCTCGCTGTTAGCCATTACAGACAAGTAACTGAGCTCAGTGATGAAACTGTGCAGTGCTGCTTGTCAACTCTTTCAAATTTAATCCCTGGGAAACACATCCTTTATTTATCAGGGAACAAGTCTAGATTTAATCCCACGTGGCTGTAGATATAACATCAAACAAGGGGTGACCACGTCCAATAGCAGAGCCTAATTCTGAGTTGGTAATCTGAATGCATTATGTAGAAACCTAGTCAGCTTGGTTATTGATACAACTAGTTGCTATTATGTTATTGTTAAGATACAACCAGTGATTTGTATCATGGAGTCTTTGACCACACACATAGTAGAAACAGCATTTGAAACAAATTTCATTTCAAATTTGATAGAAGCCCAAATTCCAAATTGTTCTAATTATCTATTGCATCACATCCTAGATGTTGGAAACAACACCTGTATCTACCAACAAAATTCTGAGTGTGAATTAGATTCCATAAGCCAGCTCGACAGGTTGGTAAACACTGCTGCCTGCCTGTACATGCTATTTTACAGCTGAATCTGAGGTAGACAAATTTTGCAGAAACACTAGACATTTTGGCAGTGGTTGAAGGAAGTTTACCCTTTTATTGGCCTGTATTAATGTATATTTTAAAGCAAAACAATGAAACTGCACATCAGCACCTTTAAACAGATGGCATCTCCCACACATCCCATTTTATTTGTCTCATATAAGCATATTTAATTTCATCAATTTAATGTAATTTGTGGCTTTTGCAAAAGAACAGCTTTTATAAATCATTACATCCACCACACCACCCACAAAGGATTGGTGAGGAGTCTTATTCACTTAAAACATCAGAAAGCTGAATGTTATTCAGGGACATGAACCCCACATTAGGGCCAGTGGCAAGAGACAGGAAATGACATTTGTCAGCCCCAGCACTTAACTATCAGTCTTATGATCCTATTGGGTCTTTGAATTTACTGAAGGCTGATTTAGGTAGATTATTTATCGACAAAATTGTTAAGGGTTATGTGAGGGGCCAGACAAGAAAGTGGAGATAACTCCACAACCAGATCAGCCATGGGGCAGCAGCCTCAAAGGACTAAATAACCTACCCTGCTCCTAATCCTCTGTCTCATTTCTTGGCTTGGACACAGATGTTGAAAATGCATCTCATTGGGAACTTTACTGATGTTAACAGATGGTCATTGGGAACTTGACTGCATCACCCTTGTGCAGCTCTCTAACGCTTTTTATCTACTCTTTAAGGTGCTCAGAAGGCTGACAACAGTTAGTCCTGAAAAGGAACCTAATCTATATACTAGCCCAGAGAATGGTGAGCCCATGGAAATCTCTGCCACGAAGGCGGTTGAGGTCAAAGCATTGAATGCTTTCAAGAAGGAGATAGACATAGTTCTTGGAGCTAAATGGATCAAAGGGTATTGGGATAAAGCAGGAACAGGTTGCAGAGTTGGATGATCAGCCATGATCATAATGAATGGCAGACCCGAAACGAAGGGCCAAATGGCCTGCTGCTCCTATCTTCTACGTTTCTAAGTTTACTGGCAGGCTTATATAATGGATGTTGCTTCTTGGGAATTGAGTTATCTGCTGAAATTCATTTCATGTAGGACACAGAATCCTTTCTCATCCAGTTGGTTGCACTCGAACCCAATACCAGTGCCTAAAGGCCAGCATTCCATTGAATGTACAACTTTTATTATTTTCTTGTCCTTCTGTCCTTGACTTTCTGTCCTTGACCAGAGCAGATAATAGGGAGAACTGTCATGTGCAGATGTAATTTCATCAAAAAGAAAATGTAAGTAATATGTTGGAGTCCTTTGAAGGAGTTGTGGAAAAAGGAGAGATTGGTAAAAGATTGGCCGGATGGTGAAAAAATAAAGAGCATACATAAATTTGTTTTTATCTGATTGGCAGGATGTGATAAGTGGATACTGCAAGGTCTGTGCTAGGGCCACAACTTTTTACAATTTACATTGAGGGGAGCAAGAGCATGATAGTGGCTGAAAATCTGGCAGAGAGAGCATACGGTAGGAAAAGGTGAAGCTGTTTACTCTGGGAGAAAGAAGAAAAAAAATCAGAGCATTAATTAAACAGAGATTGACTGTGGAATTCCAAGGTACGGGGAATTCAGTGCATGAGCCAAAAAATTCAGTATGCAGCCACAATTAATGAGGGATGCTATCCTTTATTATAACAGGAAATTAAACATAAAAGTAAGGATCAAAAGCAAAAACAAAGTTGCTGGAAAAGCTCAGCAGGTCTGGCAGCATCTGTGAAGGGAAAAACAGAGTCAACGTTTCCGAACGTTTTTGTTCCTGATTTACGGCATCTGCAGTTCTTTTGGTTTTTATAAAAGTAAGGATATTGTGTTTCAGTTGTAGAAGCTTTTGTTGAGACCACATCTTAAGTACTTATTGAATCAAGGATGTAAACAAATTGGAGTTGTTCAGAGGAGGTTTACTAGATCAATATCTAGAATGAGTGAGTTGATGATGAGGATAGTTTGGAGATGCTGAACTTGTCTCCAATGGAGTTTAAAGGATTGAGGGCTGATTTGGTTGTTGTGTATATGACCCTGAATGGTCTTGAAAAGATGAACGTGGACAGCATATTCCCTCTTGTGGGTCAGTCCTGAGGTTGCCCTTTTAGAACACTGATAGGAATTTTTTTTTTCTTAAGGTTGTGTGGCCTTGGAACCCTCTGCCTCAGGACGCAATGGAGAGAGGATCATTCAATATTTTCAAGGCAGAGGTAAATGGATTCCTGTTAGGCAAGAAATAAAAGGTTATTGGGGTAGGTGGGAAAGTAGAATTCAAAACAGAAATAGATTGGCCATGATCTCATTGCATGGCAGAACAGGCCTAAAGGATGGATGGTCCACTTCTGCTCATATTTTATGTGTTATGATTTTACTTTTACCTCTGTGCTTGATTTCCTGGTCTCTGTGTCAACACACTTCCCTCATTGATGGGCTCATTCCGTAACACACCATGGCAAGGCAGATTGGGTCATTATTGCCCCCAGTCATCGTCCTAACTTTAAGATGTCCAAAGCAGTAGACATGTAATTTCCAATCACCATCCTAATTGTTTGAAATTGGTAAACCAAAACTTGTTTCACAGTATTGAACATGAATTCATGTTTGAATACAAATAACCTTTTTAAGTAAGATACAGAATTGCTTGAAGCTACAATGATTGGCAGAAAATGTATAAATTATTTGCACCTTTAATATTTACCCTTTAATTACACACACCAATGACATGGAAAGGAAACCTCAATATATATTTCATTAACTGTAAGGTCATTAGGAAATTATGCTGTTCGGAAAATCCATATTACGCTATATTTTGAAGAACTTGTAAGTATGTTTTATTAAATACAATTGATCATGCAGAATCACTAAATTACTGGTTGCTGTTCATTTCATAGGAGGGTGGGTTAAGGTGAAGTCTGCTGTTTCATCAATACAGTTTAATTTATTTAATTTATTAAATAAACAGGCCTGTACGTTTCAATGAACATTAATCTGAAGAATTAATTGAATATTTGTTATTTCATCTGCATTCCAATGCCAGCTAAATGTGGAGATCTTACATGTGACATTATTAGAAATACTGGGTGAGTGTTTTGACTTTGGATCCACTTTGCAAACTGTTCCAAAATTATGCTAGGTGTGGAAACATTTGTTTCTTAGGTTTCCGCTCAAAGGCATGCATATTACTAATTATAAAATTAGGCAGTGTTTTAAAACATCATTCCACTTGATACAATTAAGGTTGCTAAGTTGATGCAATGAAATCGGTAAATTGAAAATGGGTTTATCATAAAAAAAAACATTTTTAATCACGGTGTCAGTCCACCAGCTGAGTCACACAATTTGTAATCATTGAAAGTGACTTTTAAAAATATATACCCCTTGTTTTGGGGACCAATTGTCATTTCATTAGTAGTTTACAAAAAAGGCAGTTATATTCAGAAGCATTTTAAAAAAAAATTCTATTAGTGTCTTTGTGTCCAAAAGAATCACCTTCTCGAAGCCCACAACCAAACACAATTCATGGAGATTGGGCATGGTGATTAAATCATCCTGCATGTGTTGCCTGTTTGTGGAAGAGCAGGCTTCCAGCTCAGTGTTATCTTTTGAACCAAGGGCTAAAGCTTACAGAAACTTGATTTGCACTGGATGCAATTTGTAGTCAAAAATTCATGATTGTTTGTGTAGGTTACACTGATTTGGAGTGAATTACACCAAACGAGCCTGTTTAACCTCACAGAAACTCTACATCACAGTCTATTTTATAGCATTTCCCTCATAGTAATGTGTCAGCAATGACAGCATAAATCTCTTTTAAACACTCTGAGGTTGGGGGAGGGGCATAGAATGCTACATAATAATGATTTCCCCTTTGTATTATCATTCAATGCATTTTGTTGCTAAGTATAATAAATCCTAGTCCATCATTAAAGTAACAAAAGAATCCCACAAGCACTTCAGTTCAATATGCAGCACAAGTTTAGGATCAGTTAGTCACCTTACTGAACTACATGAAGTAGGGATTATTGAAAGTGACATGCACTAATCAATGGTTTATTTACTTTAATGCAGAAAACTGCATAGTTAAAATGTGTTCAGTGTGAGGTCTGTATTTGTGTGCATTTCTGTAAGGATAATCAATAGTCAACTGGCTCCATTTATGTAATGTTTTAAATTATAAATGTTGAGCAATGTGTGATAACAGTTCCATCTGTGAATACATAGGTATTGTTATTTTAGGCTAACCAGCTATTTATGCAAAAGTATGTTATATTAATCAATGTAATGTTGTTATATTATGTCAGAATCTCCTTGTTGGTGATGGGTTATAGTTCACTCAGGAAGTCCTGAGTTGCTGTGGCAACATCATTGTCACATGCCATGTAGCCTGGAGCTATGGATGTAGTGATGGTGGAGGCTGTCATGTTCTTTGCATTACATGGCTGTCCAAGAATCGCCCCTGCCATTTTGTGCGTTGTTTATCAGCCACTTTGGGCACACAATGGATACATCTTCCTTAGCTGTCAAGTTCTGCACTTGAAACCGAAAGTTCTAATTCAGAGGCAGGGACACTACCCACTGTGCCACAGACCACCTCAGAATCACTTTATTATCCAAGTAGCTCAGATTTCCATCTCGTTCATTATCACACAGTTTTAAAACACTTGTTTGCTTCCTATCAGCTCTCACACATTTCGATGTATTATGCAAAGGTGATTATCTCGATAATTTTTCTAAGTTAAGATAACCACAGCAAGTCACACCGAAGAACCTGAATTCTTCTATAGTTTGTATCCTCTCCTCACCTGACTGGTCCTGTATTAAGCCTTTTACTGCATGTCAATGTTGGAAATCTGAAATTGAAGTAGGAAGTGCTGGAGAAACTTTGGCAAATCTGGCAGCACCTTCAAGAGTCATATTGAAACTTTAACTCTGTCTATCTCCATAGATGCTGCCAGATCTGATGAGTTTCTCCTGCACTTTTGTTTTTTATTTCATTTACCAGCTGTGTTTGGCAATATTTTTGAAGCTTCTTTGCAGTCTTACTAACTTTTCAATTTTCTCAAGTGCAAATAGTAGTCACAATTTCAATTTTTTTCAATATCTTTACTCCCCCTCTCACCCATATTGCCCTACTCAATGGGATAAGCAGGGCAGCCATCGTAGGCCAGCCCAGATTCTGACATGTATTGCCATATTTAAGTGGTGCAGAAAGAACTTCCCTGTGCTGGACAATGTCCCTTCAGTTACACATAGGAAAGGGCAGTGAAAGTCAGTCATCAAAGTTGACTGCTATTGGAATTCCTTCATTGTTCACTTGTTTCTGTAAAGGCTGTATCATGTGTTAAGTTGTTGTTGGTAGAATCATGAGTTCGATGAGGAATGAAAGACTTTGAAAGACCAGACAAACTGGTGTTGTTCTCCTTAGAGCACAGAAGGTTAAGGGATTGAACCAGCTGCTCAATGTTTTGAAGGCTTTGATAGTTAATAAAGTGAAACTGTTTCCATTGGCAGACGGGTCATCAAGCAGAGGACACAGATTTCGGGCAATGGGTGAAATAAGACGTGATTTGAAAATTTTCTAAGCTTTTACAATCTAGAATGCACTGTCAGAAAGTGTCAAAAGCAGATTCCGTCATATATTTCAAAAAGTATTGAGATAAATGCTTGATAATGAAATAAAGAAAATCTGCTCAGCACTGGGGAAAGGGATGGGGTGCAGTACGAATTGGATGGCTCTGTCAAAGACCTGTATGATGGACTGAATAGTCTCCGTCTGTGTTGTATGCTTTTATGATTCTCCAGCAATTCTGGTACCGCTGTGATATTCAACATTTGTGCTTGTGTTAATAGTGTCTATTATTTCTTTGAATATTGCTGTAGCTATCACTTCCTTATTCCAGTAGCGTTGCTAGTGGTCCTCTAAAGCACCCCAGCAATAATGCAATCTAAATTCCAACTTCAAAGGAGCTCTTTGTATTGAAGTGCATGACATTTCCATTTTCCACACATTATAATCAGAGGTGATACCTAAGAAGTATTTTAGCATTTTTCTTTTTCTCTGCGAACTTTATTCATACTTACATAAAATAAATATTACACTGAGTTAACAGCCTTGGGTGCAGTGAAGTCATTCTATTTGTGCAGCAAATTTAATAATGTATCTGAAAGTGAGATAATGCTTAGAATGTGTTCTCAGTGCTGTACCTTACAGTTTTCCAGTTGTGACCAGATATATTGGCCTTGATATTAACCGGGCAGGGGAGGGGTCATGAGAGGATAGGGCAACAAATCTGGCAGAGCTCTCAATGCAGATACGTAGCGATCTTAATGTTGGGGGTGTGTTTAAATAAAATACTGAAGTTTCTCTTTTAGCAACTGGATCAGTCAGCCTATGGGGTATGGAAAGGGTCTGCTGAGAGCAGGGAATCCTGGATGGGAGGGCAGTTTCCAAAAGTTTCCTTGTGAGACTTTCTAGGAACCCTCTTTTCCATCATGGCTTGCAAAACTTTGAAAACTAAATTCCAAATTTTTCTGGCCCAGGGATTTGGCTCTTGGCAGAGAGTTAACCATTCAGGACTGAGAAATCTCTTCACTCAAGGCTTGAGAGTCTTTGGAAGTCTCGACTCCAGCCTTGGATGCTCAGTCATTGCGTATACTGAGGAGACAAGACAGTCCATTTTTGAGCACAGCAAGAACTCTGGGATGTGTGGATAATGCAGGAAGGTAAAGGTGAGGTAGAAGATCAGCCATGAATTTTGTTGAATGGTAGAGCAGATTCAAAGGACCAAATAATCTATTCTAGCTCCTAATCCCTTTTATCTTATGTTTTATCTTTTCTCGAACAATAGTGTTATAGCCTGTGCCTGTCCTGCTTCAGTGCTTAAAGGAGCAGTTAATATGGGGACACTGATATCTGTTAATCTTCACCAGACTGGTGGTGAGGGCAGGTGAGGGCATTAAAATATAGGTCCTTTACTTGGAACATTTTAGAGAATGCAAGTTAAAATTATTATTTTTTTTCTCTTTTTCCTCTTCTGTATCTATCTTAGGTGTTCGATGCTATTAGTAGCACAAATCCTGCACGCAGTGAGGTAAACACGTTGATACAGAGGCAGGTGAACAATGTGGACAATGTGTTGAAGTCCTCTGCTTCATCTGAACTCCGAGAAAGACAGAGAAAAATGTGAGTATCTTTCATGTCTGCATTGAGCAGAACATCTCAATTGCTTCATTAGAGCAATTATCAAACATCATATAGGCTGAAAGAAAATGAAAAACAATCATAAAATCACATTTCTCATATTATGTTTACACTTATCCACCTTTGTGCTACTTAGCAGCCTTACTGAATGCAGTCAATAAATCAAGACAGTGGTGTAATTGTAGAATCAACAATGAAAGATTTTGGTAGCGTTCAAGGAAAATTTCTCAGTCAAATAGTACAGTTGGATGTGAATTGGTGTTAGATGTTACTGGCTGAATCTCTGATGATAGTCTGAATTCATTAGCTGTTGAGTTTGGTTTACTACCAATTAGACCAAGTTGCATAAGAGTGACATTAAAATAATCAATAATAACTTGTATTTTTATTGTATTTTTAACACACTAAATGTCTTAAGTGCCTTATTGTTGTCTTAACAAACATAATTTGATTCCAAACCATATAGGAGATATTAGGGCAGGTAACCAAGAGTTTGCTGAAGGAAATAAGTTTTAAGCATCTTCTTCAAGGAAAAGTGGAGAAGTGGAGACATTTAAGTTGTAAGGTCTGGCCATAAATGTTGGAACAATGAAAATCAATGATGCACAAGAGACTAAAATTTGAGGAGCAGTACAGAGATCTTGCAAAGTTAAAAGACTTTGCAGCGTTGGGGAGAAGTGAGGCCATGAACAGTTTGGAAAATAATCTTAATGGCTTCAACATTTATGGCTGCACTTTCAGCTGGAATCCAAATTCTGGGATTCCCGACCTAAACATCTCCAAAGATATGAATTTTAAAAGTTAGAAGTTGCTTGACTTGGAGTCAGTATAAACCAATGAACATGGCAGTGACACTTGGGACTTGTTGAGAGTTCAGATATGGTTTAACAATGTAAATAGCAAATGTATGTGCATTAAGTACAGCTGAAAAGACAAATTCACTTAAGTTCTTGTGCATTCTGATACATATTTTAACCATTTAGTGATTGGAATATTTTGATCTGGAAGCATACTTCTTTTGCACTTTCTCTTAATGTTCTGAAAATGTCTAAAAAGGCTGCATTTGTTAAAAAGGTCAGCTTGTCCCACTCATATATTAGTGCCTGGAACATTGTGAATGACTTTCAAATTTTGTTGTAAATTACATTAATAATGCAACTCTCAGCAGTTTTTTAATAGTCAAAATAAATGTGTAAATGGAAACAACCTCATTTTATTGGATAAAATGGATGCAACTGGAAGTAATATTGGGGATCAATGCTATGTATCCCAAGGATGTGTGCAAGCATCTGACCCAATATTGGACAGTGCCATTATTCAAGTGTCAGGAAAGACTTGCTAAAATGGATAATAGATCCCTTGCATATGCTAATGATACCTGTTATAGTTTCTCTCTTGGAAATTTGATAACTCTAAGGAGACGTTGAGCCTGCTTCATTCAGGCTTTGCTGATGTGGCTGCAGTCTAGCGTGTAGCTGGTACCAAAGCAGTGCATTCAGTGTAAAACTGGGGTTGTGAGAGTGCTGTTTCTGCTACACAACAATTCTGATAGACACAGGTGGCCTGCAATTGTGCCATGCTTTCTCTTCATTCTCATACTCTAGTACTTAACCGAGGGCTGCATGATGCCCAATGCAAAAAGTAGCTTCGATCCCATGACCCAGGATAGCTGCCAGCTCTCATATGTATTAATATGGGCCCAAGGCACAATATCAGACAGTTTCTGACCAGCCTCTTTTGGCATTTGCATTTGATGCACTATGTGGTTGCCACACACAGAAGCAAACACAAATCAGTGACGCCCATGATTTTACACAACCAGCAGCAATGTCACCTAATTTCCAAACCTAATTCATAGAAGTGCATATATTGAAGTGAATGGCATTTTGATTATCCGTATATTACATGCACACTATCTTTTGACATGTTTGAGATTATGTGTGTGTTAATTGAATAACTCCTCCTGATTTGTTATTGCTATTGGTAAGGAATGTAAAATGTGCCTTTATTAACAACTTTATTACATTGCAAAAGTGAGTGAAAGAATGGGTACTCTTGTATAATAGCTAGAGGCAGAATAAACTAGTATTACAGATACACTCTAGATGGGTCTCAGAAGAGTACCACCCTACCTGAACATCCAGTTAGCAGATCAGCTGTCCCAAGGTCTATTGATAAAGTTGCCAACTTAGTGCCAACCTACATTATTGTATAATTGATTTCACTGAATGCTAAAAGCCAGATTAAGATTTGAAAAATTATTTCAAGGACAAAACTCATTGATTTCAGAGTTACAGTTCCAACCAGTCACCTCCTTTATTATAATCAAAAACAGAAATTGCTGGAAAATCTCAGCAGCTCTGCCAGCATCTGTGGAGAGAAATTAGAATTAATGTTTCGGGTCGAGTGACCCTTCCTCAGAACTCAAACGTCTTTCAGTTACTCCTTCATTATTTTTCACAACTTCATGGTAACCATTCTGGGTGTCACTAAAGTTGATAACTAGAAATTTACATTGTGTTTTTTTCTGGATCTTCCTGCCTACCAAGCATTGTCAATAGAATGTAGTAAAATCCTACTAGTTTTTCTGGCATTGTGTTTCTCTGGAGTTGTATGAAAGTCATTTTCAACGTTCTAAACCTACTTGGCTTTCAATCCATTGAAATCATGCAATAAAACCTTGGTGGACCATTCATTCCATGGTAATGTAAGCTATTATTGCATATACCTGCCTGTGTCTATGCACATGTGAGAGAGAATTTCACTGCTTATTTAAAATCTGTGTCATGTTGTGTTATCCCTCATTGCATTCTACGTCTCTGCAATATCACCTAAACGTCATTGATTCAATTTTTTTACCTGGTCTGCTGAAGATTTATTCTTTTCCTGTTTCATCAATTTCTGCTCCAGGTATAGGAAAGGGGGACTGAAATTCTGCACTTCTTATTATGCGGTTTGCCTTTCTTCCCCATTGGCGCCATTCTGTTATAAGTTTCGTAGAATGATAGAAGCATAGAATCCCTATAGCGTGGAAGCAGGCCATTCGACTCATCGAGTCCACACCGACCCTCTAAAAAGCATCCCACCCAGATCCACACCCCAACCCGAGCCTTGTATTGGTTGTGTTATGCAAATATGTAGATTCCCTTCTCCACATGAAGTACTTGTGCAGTGAAATTAGCTGTCAGTCTACCAAATTACCAACTGCATCCTGCATCAGTTTATCTGCTTTATCCATTTTGATTGCAAACAGGTTCTGTGATGCTGGAAGATAATAATTCCATACTAGTCTTTTTGCCTGTATAGCAATCAATCACTGCACCCTATAACTTTTTTAAGTGAGGGATCTATATGTTGTTTATAAATGAATAGGCATCATAAAAGTGCATGTAATTTTGCCCTATTATTGCTTAACACATAAAGTCTAATTCTGTGATACAACATAGAATTCATTGCATTTTTCCTTTACCCATTGTGACATTTTGTTTGAAAATATTTTTCATCTTCTTCTATCCTTGACTATTGGAGGGGTGCTGAACTGTAATTCTACTAAAATGCAGACCCCAGGTCTATCTGAACCAGATTGGGGACCAAACCTTCTACTGTTGGCATTATTCTGAAAAACAAATTAGCCGTCTGGCCAAGTGAGCTAACCAGCTCCCAAAAATGCTTTTATTTCCATTTAATTGAGAGCTCAAAGAAGAATTTTTTTCTTCTTTCCTTGTAGGATGTGAATGTTGCACAAGGGAGTAAGATTATTTTAAATTAAATATTTCATGATTAAGTGTAAATGGCAGTTCTGCATACCATGAATTATAGTTTTCTTGGAGCGTCAAGTATGAAAAATTTATCTCACCCGTTTGTCTTTCGTTATCCAAATGATGAAACCTGAAGCCTCTAAACCTGCACTTCAGCAGCAGAACATGTTTTCAAGCATAGCAAAAATGCTGGGGTTATTTTGCAGGATAATTACAGCAGCATCCCCTAGGCCCTGGTGTTATCTTGTTTGGTATACTGTACTGAACAGGTCATTAGACTAATCTATACATTGCTGATATGAATTTGAAGATGCTCGGCTGATCTGGAATAAACTGGTCTCTCAAGCTTTGAACAAATCAGGTTTCATAATTAGAAATTAGGAGTGTTGTAATTCCCCTGCCCAACCTGATGGCAAAAGGGGCTGGTGGAGAGACAGTTGCACCAGAATTGGGGAAGTTTTTTTTTCACAAAACTATACTTTATTCATAAAATATGGGTAAATACATTAGAGACTGTTTCAATTCAGTATAACAGTAGATCCAACAAAATACCACTTTTCTCAGTTGAGTGCTTTACACTCATGAGGTGCCTCAATCCAATTACAAAGTTGTGACATTAACAAAATGTGATATTAACTATATGCATTCCATTACAAGCATGGAGCTCGAGGCATTTTATAAAGCCCTCGGTACATTATGGCTGAAAGGCCTTAGGAGCAGCCATTTCCCCAGGGTGCCTTGACGGTGGCTGCCCCAAGCTCTAATACATCACTCAGCGCATAATCCTGGACTTTGGAATGTGCCAGTCTGTACCACTTAATTGAGGACAATTGTTTGCACTAGAAAACAGATACGTTTCGGGCAGACCAAAGAGAGTCTTTCGTCCAGTTGATGGTTCACTTGGTGTTCATCTTAGGGAGCAGCCCAGAGAGCACAGAGACCAGCATCACACAACTGTTTGGGACAAACCTTGACAAAAACCACTGCATCTCTCCAGACTGTCTAAGCAAGGGCGCATTCCAGAATGAGATGTGTGACGCTCTCTCACCATAACAGCCATTGTAAGGGCACCATATGATGGCAGAGAGAATCAAGCAAACATGAGAAATCTTACAGGGAGTGCCCCTTCTCACCAGCAGCTAAGCTATGCCTTGGTGCTTGTTAGAAAGTTCTCCTGAATAACTTTGACAGTCTGCATCGGGTATTGGATCAACCATCTTCTTTCCTTGCAGGGTCTTGAGAACATGATGTGCTGACCACTGCCTGAAGGATTTGAGATCAAAGGTATTTTTTTGTACAAACTTTTACACAAGGGACAGATGATAAGATTCAGCCCAACTACTTAGAGTGTTCTACAGCAACATGGCCAGACCCATTCTTCACAACACTGCAGGGTGTTGCTGGAGGTAGAGGCTCAGCATGTAGTGATGCTTAGCGTTTGCGTGGCACACACAAATGAGGGTGATGTTGCATGTGTTCTCTGTGACCACCATCCCACCATCTTCTGTCTTGTGTCTTGTACGTGGTGTCCCTGTGGACATGATCTACGTTTGTCCTCCAGATAAAGTAGAAGATGGCCCAAGTAACCGCTGTGACACAGACTCCGGCAACAGGCCAGACCTGTGTCACGTACAACAACACGCACAATTGATGCCCAGGCTCTTACCTCCAATAGAGAGGGCAGCCCTGCCTGACTCTAGATTTTGATTGGGAAGCTGTTGGATTCCCACCCACTGATTTGAGACTGCAGTACATGCTTGTGCCAAGCAGTTGGATCCAATTGGGGGGGGGAGGGGTTTGCTCCCCAAAGCCCATTTGAAGCCTTCAGTATGTGTGTGACATTCTGCTGAAGGCCTTCTCATGCTCCTGCGCCCAACCCTCCGTCCCGCGTATAGGTGATCATATCCCTGAATGGCACGAGGCTCTATAAAATCTTGCTGCCCACTATAGTGCAGGTCTGGCCAGGGTGAATCACCAAACTCAGAACAGACCTGACCCAGCTGGCAATGACCTTGGATTGAATCTTGTAGTTCATGTTCAGCTAATTCCTAATATCCTCCCTCTCCCCCTTCTACTTGTAGATGTGGATTATGAAGCCTGCCTTCATGCATTCAGACGTTCTGCCAGCATGAAGCATGCTCTCATTTACCGCCAGCAGGTCCTGGTCGATCAAGTCCCACAAAGACACCAGGCCTTAGTTAGCACCCCCAGAGTTAGCTGTTTGTCCACACTCTCCCATGTATTGTCATTTAAGAACACTCCTCCTCCCCCAAATAAAGGCCAGGACTGACTGTGAGGCCATGTTGACTGTGGGCTTCATGTCATATAGTCTGGCATAAAAAGTTTTGCTGATCCCCTGAAATGTCAGTCTGTGGTATACTCCTGAGCCCTATTCTTCCTTCAGTCTGCTAATCACAGAGCTGTCTCTGTGCGACCTCTGGAAGAAGAAATGTGAACACGTCTTATCCTGCACCACAGACTGGGCCCTGCTCTGGAAGATTATCCTGGAGGCGCCCAAGGCAAAGATCAAGGCTTGTTATTTCTTTGAGGAAGAAAAGGACTTGATGCTTGTTTCGACTGTCTCCCATTAGTGCACTGAAGTCGCAAAAATGGTTTCTCAGTTTTCTACCCTTTCTGATCTCTTTTGTGTTCCTCGGTGGTTTCTGTAGTCAACAGGTTAATGTTCAGTTTCCATGTTCATCTTCCTTCCCAGGAAGTGGGACATCCAACCAAAGATGGCAAATGGAGCAAGTGTTGTACCCAGTGGGTGTGTGGGGGGTATTGGGGGTGAGGTGGAGTGGAAGGGCGGGCCAGGGGAAGGTGCTTACCATTTCTGTGCAGGCCTGGACAGGGCACAGGGCTACCATGTTCAAATGATCAGAGGTGGAACCACTCCAATAAGGCCTTTGGGGTTCTGAGGAAGAGTTCTGAGGAAGGGTCACCGGAACATTAACTCTGATTTTTTTCTTCACAGATGCTGTCAGACCTGCTGAGCTTTTCCAGCAACTTCTGTTTTTGTTCCTGTAGTTAATGAGGCAACTTTGGAAAGATATGTTGAGAAATCTTACTAGGCCTCATGGCAATTAACCATGCAAAAAAGAAAACAATAAACCTGGCTTCTAAGATTCAGCCCTGTATGAATTTTGTATTAGCCTAACAATACCAGGAATATTGTATGTGGCAGCAGGTGAAATATAGTGATCCAGAAAGTCTCTACCATTTCCCAAAAGCTTTGAGTAGGCTGCAAGCAGAAACATGGTGAATATGGTCTTGGAGATTTTCTAGATACACCAGCACACTGGGCCTCACTGTGAGATGATCAATATGGTCAGTATGCTGTTACAAGCAATGAGTAACTGTGAGGCTCAGATCCCCATCATGCAGCATTTCAATGAAGAGAGAACTATGTACACTGCTTGGGAAAAAGCCTACCTGACTCATGTCACAGACACATTCCTCATCTTCAACCAATGGAAAGAGTCAATGAAAACTATTTCCTGATAATAATTAAGACTAAAGGGTGGAAACTGAGAGGCTTTTGTGATATAGTTTTACCTTTGTTTCTGTGGTGTACTTCTTCCAAGACACAGTTTAACATAACATCATTTTAGAGACAGGAGATGAAAGGCTGACAGCATTCAAGTAATACTAGGTGTTGAAGGATAAGGAACTTGCGTGTTGTCTTCTCTGTAGTGACTTAGAGAATCGAAAGCAGATGCCTTGCTGAAAGTTCTAGTTTTGAGTTTCTAGTACCATATTTAAAATGCACCAACCTCTCCCTTCACTTGCTGCAGCCAGGAGCTCCACAACAGGCTGTGATTGTCACTTCCGCCACCCACCCCCTACTTCCCACAAGAACCAGAAGGTAGCACCCTTCACGGATGCTTCACTGAACACTCTATTCCAAAATGTCCAGGCCGGAAAGTAAGATTGCTTCCTCTCTTCTAGTGAAAGAAGCTCTCCCAACCACATCAGGATTGCACACAATATCAATGACTCTAAAAGGTATAGTAAGATTTCAGGAAAGCATTTGGTAAGGTTCCACATCAAAGGTTATTACCAAATTTGAAGCTCTTGGTGTAGCCGGAAACACACTAGCACGGATAGAAGATTGGTTGGCTGGCAGAAAATGGAGAGTATGCATCAATGTGCCTTTGTTTTATTGGCCCAGAATATTGTGACCCTCTGTGAATCTCTGTTTGTGGAAGTACTCACTGTGTTGCAGCTAGAGGACCACACATTTA
>NC_063335.1:42243000-42280903 GCF_021869965.1 Rhincodon typus
TAGAGCACATAGCCTTCCCAGCTAGCTGCTCCATACCAAAACGGTAAAGGAACTATTTCCATGTAGCTCAGACACTCTAGAACTAGCTGGTTGAAACAAACGTGTTGCAAACTCAAACTATAACTGGTTAGTTCCTCGGACAATGCTTTAAATCCACATGAGTAAAGCTGATCTTCTCAGGTCAGTTAATCCTCTTAGGTACTAACTGCCTTATACAATGTCTCCTCACCACTCCCGAAAATAAAGCTCGTTCCTGATTTTTAAACAATTTACATAATTCTTTCAACCATGTAATATAGGCTTATCACTACCACATCTCCTCCGAGTCTCAGAATTTAAAATTGGCAGAAGACTTGTTTGCATTGAAAGCCTGCTCCTTGAGGACAACGCATTCAGGTACAGATCATTGCTTTATTGGACCTTTAGTGGATCTTGAATTTCTTGAATGTCCTTTGCAGAGGTCATTCTCAGGCATCGATGTTGCTCATGAACATTAGTTTCTCTTATTGTGTAGTTTCTCTTATTGTGTCAGAGAAGATGACTACACTTCTGAACAAATAATATTCTTCTTTTGACATTGTCACAAGGTAGACTTGCATGTGATCCTTCTATTCTCTCAAGCTTGCTTTTGGATAAAATTGTCAGTCTCTCAGGTTCAGTCAGAGATCATAAAGCTGACTGTGCTGTTTTGTTATTGTTGACAGTTGATTTGGTTGCAACAAGAAGCTACTACTCACTTCTGGTACTTGTGGTGTAAAGAATATCAGATGATCGGAGATTGAAGGCTCATCCACATTTGGAAGAAAATTGAATAATTCCTCCAAAACCATCGAAATCAGTAGTATCATCAGGTTGTAGAGTTGTCAGGCATCAATGTGATTAATCTTGAGTGATATATTTTTTCTTGTAGGTACAATAATTATTTTATTTGAGACCTAAGAAGTCTTCCACTTGTTGAACCGTATTCATCAGTAGTACTTGGCTTCTGAACTAATTGAGGTTCATCAACGTATTGTAGAATTTTAAGAGCAATACATACATTTCTGCTTAGAAATAAGAAGTGTTGGTTTTTAAAGACATGGACCTTTTCCATATTTTCTGCATTTTAATAATCCTTAGCATGCCTTTGATCTGGAGTGGTGTTGTGCCTGTGCCACTCAATTCTCTGTCTGCAGGTTATTCGTTCATCCTCTTCAACCAAGCAATTTTCTCAATTAAAATATTAACATTCCCTCTGGTGTCAAGTTTGAAATGAGCTGGATGACTGTTAACCTGTATGATCTGTGTCATGTTTGATTTAGATGAATCATTTATAACTTGTAAGAAAGTTTGATTCTTCTCTCCTAAAGATGGCATGCTGTCATATAACGCGTGTTCACGTATTCAATTGTACATTTCTCTTGATATTTCAGTTTTTGTCCAAAGGCAATAGCTGTAAGATGTGAACCTCTGTATGCAAATAAGCATTATTAGTTCCCTTGTTCAATAGTTTTTTGACTTTTACACAGTCTCTGAAAATGCCTCATTTTCTTATAAATGTTGCATTGGCATGATAAAGCTGGATATTGTTTCTGTTTGTGTGTTTTTAACTCCATGTCTGGAGCAATAACATATAGCATAAAATGATTTAAAGGTTTTTTTGTGTTTTTCTGTCATGTAATGTTTTGGTGTTTTGTATCTTGGAAAGTTGACAAGGACTGATGAACTTCTTGTGCTTGATTGGCTTTCTGTTCCCAAATTTCTCTCATATTGTTTATGCATTTCAGCTTCTACCCCTATCTGCATAGCTCTTTCCAATGTAAGATTCTCTTTTGAAAATAACATATCTGAAAGAGATAGATCAGAGATTCCAACAGCAATTTTTTCTTAAATTCATTCTGGTTGTAAAGCGCTATAATCAAAAATTCTGACAGTGTTAAGATCATTGATAATGTCATCAACATGTTCTGTTAGAAAGTAAATTCTTTTGTTAAACCTTACTTTCTCCAGTATACAATTAGTAATTCAGCTAAAGTAATTGTTAAATGCCTTTACCTTATTGTCATAGGTATCTGTCTTTTCTTTTACATTCTGTCATTTTAAAATATGCCACCAACCTACAGAAGAAATAAACATGCTCACTTGTAATCCTAAAGCAATTCTGTAACACATGAATTGTCTCCTTCATGTTGTCTAGCTTAATTCTCTGTATGAAGTATTTGGGATTTTAAATCAGCTTTGAGGTGTAATATCTTTCTCCATTGTCATTGTACTAAACTGCTGTTGTTTATCCCGTTTAAATGATTTAATTGAAAGCTGTTGCGGGATTTTAAAAAAATGCTTGTAGTTGTAGCTGAGTTTGTTGTTCAGTGTTTTAAATTGTGCAACCACTTCAATTATGTTCATTCTTCCTCAGCAACATCTTAAAATGTAGCAATTATTTTCTTTACTTGTTGGGCAATGAAATTGAATTGCTAATAAAGCTTTATCATTAAGAAACTTTATTTTTGTAATGAAAATTTATTTAACTTCTAACTTATTTCCTTTTCAGAAATGTTCTTTAATTTCTGTTAATTGAAGTTAAATCATCTAAATGTTTCAGAATGATTCTCTATTTGTGCTGAAAAAAGTAATCGGTTACAGATTGTTGAAATACTATAAAATGAAGAAATACTATGTTTTTATCTTTTGCTGTCTTTCTGCCCATTTCAACAATATGGATGATTTGTGCAGTTTCCAATTTTCAATGCATTCCTCTGCCTTTGATTTTCTCACTCTTGTTAGTTGAATTATACTCTGTTTTAATGATTTCCTTAATGGGTAACTTTTTAAAAGAAGTCTTTTACAGCTTTTCTGACAAATTTAAATGATTTTCATAATCTGCTAAGTTTGCTAAATATAGCAATTTAATTATTTTAATATCATAGCCTAGACTTTTTCCTTAAACGTAAATTTTTCACACTTCCCCTGATAGACTTAACTTACATCTTCACTGCATCACTTACCATTCTCTAGAATGGTAAATGGCTGGGACAATACCCAGGGTGGGCACAGTCAGTGTCACTCCAAAGTTGATCCCACACTTTTGCCCATCAGCTGGATGATAGGACACTGAAGGAGAAAATACGTGAAACATCCGTTTGCAAACTCCAGCTAAATTTCATTTAAGTAGTATCATTGTGCATGTGCAATGCATACAGAGTGAACGTGCTTAGGGTTGAAATACTCATCAAAGGCTATTTGTACCATGTCTTTGGTGCTTGAAAATTGAACATTGGCATCTGAATGATGCAGAAGTTATCAGCAATGACTTAAAAAAGAGGTGAATGCTGGCCAAAAGTTGCCCGGCACTTGCAAAACTTTGAAAGGGGTTTTGTAGGAGGAACATTAATTCATCATATGCCACGTATGTTGGACAATGAACTCTACTGAATTGAATGATAAGTTGAATGATTGAGGTGGGTCTGGCTTGGGGAATGTGGTCAGAGCACAGGAGGTACTCCCTTTGTGATGTCATGTGTTGGACGCTCAGCCAGCAAAGCACCATCACCAAACTGGTACACATGCTGCAACTAGGACCGTGGGGCGGCAGACAATGGGGCTGCTGAAGATGCTGTTCCACTGCCTGGACTGCACTGGGAGTGTCCTCCAGTACAGTTCAGGCAGAGTGTGCCACAACATCCTGGTGTACTGTGCTCTGCACAACTGAAGCATGCAAAAAGGTGACGTGGTAGATGCTGAGGAACTAGGAAAATATGAGCAGTCTTCTTCTTCTGAGGAGGAGGAGGAGGACAAAGACTAGGTGGAGGACGAACCTCTACTTGTCCATGATGGAGCTCAGTTGTGTTGGTGCTGTAAGCCAGAGGACCTGATTGACTACCCCGTTCCAATAGATGAGAGCTGGGGATAGCAGACCATCATGAAATATAAAAATGTCATTGATCACAATGCCAGTATAATGGTTTGCATAGTGGGGACTGAACTGCAGTTTCTATTTGTTTTGTGTTCACTTTTTCTGACTGTGAATCAAAGCTTATGCCTGGTATTGTCTGATTGCTTACCTGTAAGTGAGGTTCTATTACTGGACAATGACAAGTGGAGAATCCCCAGTGAGTGTTGGGGACAGAGTAGCTGAGGACTTAGGGAGGATGTTTAGGTCAGATGTAGCTAAGTACCAATAAACTGTGTTGTCCGGTGCTTATGCAGTGATTAGGGTGAGAGAATCACATTGAATTAGCTTTGTCACATGTACTCACATGAGTACAGTGAAAAGTTTACAAGTCACCACTTACAGTGCCATCTTAGGTACAGATTCTTGAGTACAAATTCTTAGGAAAACAATAGAAAAATGGAGGTGTCTGTGTGAGGGTGTGTCAATCATGCTGTGCCATTATGTTGCCAGTGAAGAGCAATGCTGGATTGTCAATGCTTGTCCAGGTGCTCTTCAAAGATGGCACAGGTACCAGGGATTTGGCAGATATCTTTTGGCGATTTGTACCAGGACTGACAGGTAGTAGGATGGGGTTAGAATCTGACAAGAGACATGTCTTCAGGGTAGAATAGGTAGCTAAGGAGGTGGGTTTGGTAAAATACCGTCAGATATCTTGCTAGACCTGGAAGCAAAATAACCCTCAAAAAATTTGTTGCAATATGACATCTAGCCAAAAAATAATAAGATTTTGTCAAATGTAACCAGCTACTAAGTGCTATGTGATAAACCTTTACTGTTTATTATGACAACTTATTGTCTGCAGAAGATTTAGTGTGGGCCTTCTTCCCCACATGGCAACATAGACTTAGACTAATACCATTAAGAAGTTGCGATGGCAATGAATTTACTCAAAGCTTTCCAGATGGTTCAGGTAGACGTGACCATGATAATAAAGTAGTAGCAGTGGTGGGCATAATGGTAACTAACTCATAAGATAGTGAATAGTGTTGTGGATTTCAACCAGACAGTGTTAGCCTAAAGAAATCTTCAGTTCTACAAAAGCCACAGCCATTTGAACAGAAAAAAGAAGGAAGAAATTCCAGTCACAGAATTATGAGTGTGTCTTTAAATATTGAGCAGTCCAAAAGCATATAGAGACAATCAGTGTCTATGAATGTAGCAGCCAGCAATTATCAAAGAAAAGTTCCAGCACTGATGGTCATACCAAGACTGGTAGATTAAAATGGCTAGTAATGATAAAAAATATTGAAAAAGTTTCTCAGAACCAGCCAGAGTCTCCCCAAAGCTGCAAGGGGAAAAATCTAAAATATAAATCTGGAATCTATCATCTTGATATCAAAGGATATATATTTAGGGGAGGCGATGGCCTTGTGGTATTATCACTGCCTATTAACCCAAAGTTCCTACTGATGTTATGGAGACCTGAGTTCGAATCCCACCATGGCAGATGGTGAGTTTGAATTCAATAAACATCTGGAATTAGGAGTCCACTGATGACCATGAAGCCATTGTTGCTTGTCAGGAAAAGACCATCTCGTTCACTAATGCCCTTTGAGGAAGGAAAGTGGTGTCCTGACATAGTCTAGCCTACACATGACTCCACACCCACAACAACATGGTTGACGCTTAACTGCCCTGTGAACAATTAGGGGTGGGTAAAAAATGTGCTGGCCTGGCTAGTGACACCCACATCCTGTGAATAAACATATAAAAAACAAAACAAACACTTGCTTGACAGGTAACCCCCAGATCCTCCATGTATCCTTTTACCTCATGCTGTCCCAAAAGCCCATTTTCACTACCTCCTATTCCCACATGGAGACGCGCCACAATGCGTTTACTTCCAACTGCCCTCCTTGCCCCTGAACCCCAACATTGTACCTCAATGATGCCCATCCTGCTCTTCAACACTACCCCGTGACAGCTACGGTGGTAGTCACTGCCAATAATCTGCTCACTTCCCCCCACATAGCCTACCAATTCAAACTAATTGTCCACATATCTCCCAAATACCTTGAGATTCCTCAGTCACTATCCTATTCCCCAACTCCACATATGCTTTTCCAACATCAACGTTGATTCCTCCATCCCTATTGTCAGCAATTCCTCCCTGCTCCCTCTACAGCCCTTCCTTAGATGTCCTCAAACACTGACGAACGGGCCCCCAGACCCACATTTGTCCACACCTCTGAATGACTACAATGACCAGCCCTATGCTGGACTGGCCAGATCGCTGTCTTTGCCCAAGTAGACGACTGACTATAGCCATGCCCTGGACTGTCTGTGGCCTGTGCCTGTTACTGACATTCCCAGGATCCCCTTTGACTGACAGCAACAGCCTTCCATTCCCATGCTGGACTGAGAACCCCGCCTGCTTTCTGACCTGGCCATTTGGGTGAATAATGGTGCAGTGTTTGCCACGCAGGCAGCTGACATGTGCTGTGGGTGCTGGATTAATGTCTCAGTGTATCACTCGGAAACATGTGCAACCCTTCCCCCCACCGCTGATCTCTGCTGACCAGCAGACTGCGCAAAAGAACACAATATGGCAGCACTGATCACAATTAGACTCTGGCTGAAGTGACAATGCATTAACAGGCATGACATGGCATGGTTGCTTTGACCATGAATGTAGCTACTAAGTGAGTGAGTGCTAAGAAAGCAAATGACAGTCCTGACCATAAGACCATAAGATATTGGAGCAGAAGTAGGCCATTCAGCCCAAGGCTGCTCTGCCATTCAATGAGATCGTGGTTGATCTGCTAATCTTCAGCTGTACCTTCCTGCCTTTTCTCAATACCTTTGATTCCCTTATTGATTAAATATCTTGTCTATCTCAGCCTTGAATATACTTAATGGCTCAGCTTCAACACCCCTTGTGGTAAAGAATTCCACCAATTTGTTACGCTATGAGAGAAGAGATTCCTCCTCATGTCTGGCTTAAATATGTGACCGCTACTCTGAGATTATGCCCTCTGCTCCTAGATTCTCCCACAAAGGGAAACAACTTCTCCACATTTACCCTGCTAAGTCCCCTAAGAATCTTATGTTTCAATATTGTTAACTTCCATGCTTCTAAATTTCAGTGGGTACAGCCTCAATGTACTCAATCTCTCTTCATAAGACAGTCTCTCTATATCCAGGATCAACTCGGGATATAGCCTGATCTAATCTGTGAGGTGAGCGCTGGTTCCAGTATGCAAAACGTCCTTACAACAGCCTTTCCACTCGAGCTGCTGGTGTGCCCTGCAACATAGGTCTGTGCTTCATAACTATCCTATGAATAGATCAGAGAGAGATGCCATGAGGATCATGTGAGATTGGCCACTCACTGCAGAAGAGGCATGTGCGCAGCTAGTGCTCAGAGATTATGCCCTTTGGAATTTTATACGACAGAAGCTTAGATTTAATAAAAGGCATTGAAGTGTTTGATCAGCAATGATTGTATTGAATGGTGATGCAGGTTTGACGGGATGAATGACCAACTCTTGTTCCTATTTTTTAAACATAGTGTAAATATAGTTACATTGGATATTGGATTGTTAATGGGTTAATTTTAATTGTTTAATGTGCTAATCACAGGCCGTGTACATCATTACAGGAAATGACACAATATAATTTCTTGGTTTCTTATTCAGCCTTATGAGATACGTAAGTCAAAATAGTAAGATGTGAGACAATAAAACTCCTGTTTAATACATCTCAGCAGACCCATAAAGTATTTTGTGTTAATCTAACAATATCAAGAATATTGAAGAGCTTGCAACACTTGCTCTGTTTAATAGAATCACGCATGTGAAAATTCACCCTGCTTTCAGTGGTTTGAAAGAAAACTAGAAAATAATTAGAAAAAGGCAGTTAATTGAAGATGTAGATGGAAGTTAATAATCAGCTCAATGATCACAAGAAAAATCACAGATTCAAGGCAATCAGCGCACATGCCAGGATAAGAAGTTTTATTTAAAAGATCCAGTGAGTTTATGCAGAAAGCATTGAGCCAGAGGAACCACCAATACATTTTGTATTAATTCAAATGGTCGTGTGGTGAGTTAGATGTCAGTTGACTTGGCGCTCAGAAAATTTCAGTTAACTTCATGGAAATATGGGTAGGGAAAAACGGAGTGTGTTCTTGGTGCATTAAAGATGGCCATTGGGAAATGTTTGGGCGTGAATGAAGAGGCCTAGATGAAATAGTTCTCATGTGCCAGGAGTCTCAGTTGCCAGTCTGCCCTTGAACTTGCATGAATGATTTCACATGCAATCAAAAATGAGATTCAAAGTTAATGTTCGTGATTAAGCAGGAAACTTAAGGCTCTGAATACCACATATCAGTCAGTTAATTCATGTCTATTATTCACTCATTGATTTCAACCCATAGCTACTCCCCGCAGCATTCCAGAAAACTTCAGCATAACATGATGCAGCTCCTCCATTACCTGAACAGTTATTTGTGTAGATTCAGGGCTCAGTCACAAAATAACCTCTGTCTACGTGTCTCCCCACCTCAATATCTACTTCGCTGGAAGGCGGAGGCTTTTCAATTTCTGGCTTACCCCTAATTAATCTCATATTCCGGAGGAATGATCAAGTGATTTGACATGGCTAGGGACACTTTGGATCTTCCAACCTGTCAATATGTGCATAGCACTATCTTTAATACGGTTGCTTGCGGCAATGTCATTTCGTAGTGATGTAGCCCTTCAACGCTTTAATTCTTTGCATGGTGCTCCACTACAGATAATGTTGACCTTAAACAAAACTGAAGGAAAAAGAGAGGAAAGTGGTTAAAGATACGAAAAGCAATAGGGGGACTAAGCATTGGCCTCAGCTTGCAGTTTGGTGCTAAGAAAATGGGATCGTCATACATTGGATAAAGGGCCAATTACAGTAGATGTGAATATGGAGAAACTAGATAAATACACAAGTGGGAAAGAATAGAGGGATATTTTGATTGAGGTGAAAGAATGTGGGTAGACAGTCATGTAGAGCATAAAGATAACATTGGCATAAACCAAGTGTGTCAAATTATTTGCTTCTGTGATGTAAATCCTGCAATTCCAATTTTTATTCAATTTACAATTAATCATTTGCAGGTATTCACAATTACGGCATGTACAACAGAGTCCCAAAATGCTTGGTAAATGTGCTTACAATTGTTTACTATTCATTAGAAAAGAGAAAAGGAACATTGGAGTGAATTCCCATAAAGTCTGTAATCAGAAAGGGAATGACAAACAACTGTATCTGTAGTTGCAATGCAACTAACACAAATTTGCTACACATAACGCTTGTTATGCGTGGGTGTTTGTTCAACGGTGGATTTTTGTGTCATCATTTTTCTCACTGCCTCAGTTTCTTTGTCACATTCTCATTGAAATATGATCTGCATTCTGCAGCAACGACTTCCTTCAGCTGCCGATAAACCCAGAACACCATTTGTGACTTCTGTTTCCTCACTTGAATTCATACTGGAATGAAGGTCATACTGGGAAGTCAACTCGAGACTGTGAAGGAGTTCCGAGTGTGTATGCTTGGCACTTCAATCCTCTGAATACAAGTGAGGGATTAGCAGCTGCTTCCCAGCGTTAGTAACAGCCTGCTCTTTGCAGCCAGCTTGCCTTTCCCTCTTTCACCAGGCTTTTTAACTTGTGTAAAAAAATGCAGCACGAATGTGTTGATTTGCACGTTAATGGTGCTTGGCTATAACATTGGAAATGGCAACCCGTTCATTTAACACAGAGCTGGATTCAAATAGGGATACTTCAAGCTGTGCTTTGTTGGTAGGGATTCATCATAGCTGGATATGTTCACAATTAGGACTACAGAACATTGCAAAAACTGATTTGTTTTTCACAGATTAAAAATAGATGAAATAGATTTTCTGAAAATTCTCTGTCCTTCTTGCCTCTCTTTCTACAAAAGATGCCAACTTCACCACTGTGCCAATATATTGATTGACAGTTTCTGACATTGAGTTATGAATATCATTCCTAAATAACAATAATATATGAGCCTGAAGTGTGATTTCTTTCCCACCCACAACTTGCAACTGTCCGCTTGTAAAAGCACAATTTTAATCATTCCACCAGTAGCAATTGCCTTAACACTGACTCCAGAATTCCCTCCCTAAATTTCTCTGCACCTCCATCACTTTTGTTCTTCTTATAAGGTGTATCTTGCAACCCAACTCTTTAACCAAATTTTTATCATCTGCCTTAATTACCTCCTTATGGGATTCAGTACTAAATTGCAATTGAAAATGCCTCCTATAAAATGTCATGGGATGTTTGTTTGTAAGACATAAAAATGTATATAAATGCAAGTTATTTTTGCTTATTAATTTGGATTAATGTACAAAATCAATATGGAATGGGTGGAGAGGCCAACTGTGGGTGGGAACACAGTTGCTATTTTGTACATTAATTATAGTTTTACCATATGGGTGTAGAAATCAAACAATTTTTATGTTAATCTTAAGTTTTCAAGTAAAAAGTAAAAATCTATATCTAGCTGGTTTGAATCTCTTGAGCTTTGGTGATGTCAAGTTCAGCTGCTGTAGATTTTTCTCAGTCTTTCTCCATTTAGTAACTGGAACACAAAGTCTCAGCTAACACCCCAGACATTAAACTGAGACTCCATCTGCTCTCTCTGGAGGACATAAAAGATCTAGAGATATGATTTTGAAGAAGAGGAAAGTTTTCATGTATCCAGACTAATATGGATCCTTCAATCAACATCACATAAACCAATGATCTAGTCATTGTTGCATTGTTGTTTGCAGGGGCTGCTGTGTGCAAATTGGCTACTGCATTTCCTATTTTAAAACTGACTGCATTTCAGAATGAATTCATGGTCTGTAAAGCTTTTGGGGCTGCCTGAAATTGTGAAAGGGGCTATTTAATTACAAGTCTTCCTTTCTTTGTTTCAGTGGGAGCATTAGTATCAATGGCTGTTAGACCTTAAACCTAGCACAAAAAGGACAGCACTCTACCCCCACCACTAGCTGGTAGTGGTCACTTTCATAGCACACACTGTAGACACAATATTTTGTGTTTGCAAAATTTCAGAGTCTTGAATCCACGACCACAGCTAAAATTGCATCACAGCAGTTGTTAACTTCAGTTACTTAAATAACATTGATGGTCATCCTTTGAGTTTAAAGACAATGACAATAAGTGCGCAGACTCATCAATGGTGTACATTAGGATAGTTATATAACTCCAGTCTGGATGTTCAGAAGTCAGGAGCAGTTATGACATTGGAACTCGTGTATTATGACATGGGCTGATACTGCTCTATTTCAATGTTCATAGGCAGCAATGAGACTGTTGTCCATGCTTTGGACACTTCCATCAGTTTATATATTAAAAGCATTTGACCCTAGTGCTTTTGTCAGTGAGGTGGACAATGGGACTCTGAATTCCCTTTGCAGTGCAACTTGATTTTAACAACAAAATATTTCTTATTATAAACACCATGTGAGCATTTCCCAAATTCCCACAATATTTACTCTATCTATTTCTACTGTCTGAGAAAGGATATTACCTCCAACAATCCATGTGTTCGAACTGAGCTGTAGGTATCTCCTTCCTCTCTGACATAGAGCTGGTTCTCTTCCATGAAGGTGGGTCTGACAGGTCAGGGCAAATCTACTCCTGGATCTTCTTAAGTTGCTCTACAGACATCCAGAACCAGTCTTGCTGTGAGGCTTCACTGAGGGGGTCTTTCCAGGTGTGTATTTATATCCCCATCCTACCTTTCTGAATATTCTGTGGCTTTTAGCCAATAGGATCATGAGTTCAAAGCATCCAAAGGAGCTGCACCAACACCCTTCACTGCCGCTGTGCTTGGGAGGTGAAAAGTGCCTTACATTTAACAGCAGCAATCAGTATTTCGAAAGCTGCGGGCTCAAGTACAGAGATTTTTTTTGTTATCTCTATCAGTTACACCACAGTAAACGGGGCTATACAAGTAATTGGATTGTTGTTCTGGCTGTCTTGATGGTTTGTGGTCAGTGGGTTCATTGGGGCAGGGTAAAATCCTGGGGGTAACGAAGGATCTCCTCCCTCTGGAAAGGGAGATGTGGGTCCCTAATTTTCACTGCTGTATCTACAGGCTTATTCTTCCATTTGCTCCCCGTCAATCCCATAATCACAGTCCCCATCTGATGCTGTTGCCCCAAATGTGCATATGATTCCTTTTGCACAGAGAGTTAGGACTTTAATTTTTCAATCTTGCGCTGGCTGGTTCGAATGGTCTGCAGTGCGGGCTCTGTTTTCTTTGCCTGCCTGGTGCAGGACTCTTGGGTGTACCCTGTAGGCTTTTGAATTTCTTGGTCAGATCATCCAGAGCTTTTTGGGCTGCGTCCCAATTACTGACCATGTGCTGCTCCTCCTGGAACACTCTCACACTGGATCTGAAACTGTCCTCTGCTCCTGCTCTGCTGCTTTGACTCTTACTTTCTCCAGTTCCTGCTTCACTTCCTCCAGCTCCTTATATAGTTTCACTTTCTCTCATTCTATACCTCTCAGCTACCGCATGTAGTTGGCTATTGCTATTACTTTGCTGTTTCCAAGTGTACTTCCCTTCAGCTTTCCGCATCACCTCCCCCAGTATTTCTGTCCCGTGGACCCAGGACCTGATATTTACTCACTGCAATGGTTGACTTACCTGGGCCATTTCTTCTTTAGGTCCATTCTTAGTTCTTCCTCATTCTGGGTTCTGTGCCATTCCTCCTATTGTCTCCTTTCAATTTACTGCTCTCTCTCTCTCTCTCTCTCTCATGGGTCTCTGGTTCTATATTAGCTGCTTTTTCACTTCTCTCCTTGTGGGTCCCCACCTCAAAAGCTGGCCTCTTGCCGCCTCATATGTCTTCTGGCCCTGTATTCAGCTTCCTTGTCGGTTTTCTGTGGGTCCCAATCCTGCGCTACCTCTGGCTCGCTCTGCTGTCTGCCTCCCACTGGATTCGTCCTGGGGCACAGAGTCGAATGGGGACAGTGTCCAGCTCTCACTAAGTTACCACAATTGCACCTCACCCTGGACTATCCTAGCAATGAAATCTGGCTGTTTGTCCTCCTTACATTACAAGTACTTGATTTATGGCCCAATCACTCATTGGAAACCCTCTTCCATTCACTTGAATCCTGGCTGTCGTGTAGGACAGCTGCCTCTTAAATCAGGCTCTGGCTGGATGTCTGAGAGTTCAAAGTTGGTGGGGTATGACTTCAGAGATTATACAAGCACTTTCTAATCAAAGTCCTCACAAGGACGCCAATGTTGTCCATATTTTAGACACTTTGACCAATTTATGCATTAAAAACACTTTACTCAAGGTCTCTTGCCGGTGAGGAGGATGTAGAGACACAATATTTGGTTTGCAATTTACTCAATTTATTAACCACATATTCCTTATTAAAATTCCCCCAGTATTTACTATCTACGAAGGTGGGTTTCACAGGTCAGAGCGGATTTTCTTCTGAATCTTCTACAGTTGCCATATGGTCTTCCACCATGAGTCTTGCTGTAAGTCTTCACTGAGGGAATTGCTTCCAGATGCGTGTTCTTATCTCCCAATGCCCTAGACCTTCCTGAATGTTCTGTGGCCTGTTGGGCCGTGGAGTCAAAAGAGGAGTTCAAAGCATCCAATGGCGTCACATCAACACCCTTCTGTGTTGCCACTAGGGAGGTGTAAAATATACATCCTTGGACACTGGCTGGAAATCTATGTGCCAGAAATCTGATCTCCAATACACAAACCTCAAGCTCATTGTAGCTGGTTATCCCAAATGCTTGTAACCTCTTTGATCTTGGTTTTCATTGTTCTCTGTAGCCAATAGCTGCTGTCTGCTATTTAATTTTATTTGGCCAATTTTCCGACTGTAGGTCAATTTAGAGCATCCAATTTTAGGCCCACGGTTTGATCATAAGACAGTGACGTCAGTCCTTTCAAAGGCGACTAAAATTCTCTGATTCAGGGATCATTAACGAGGAACATCTTGCATTTATTCTTCCAGCTCCCTAAGCTGAATGCTGCACCACTTCAGCTTTCGCCTGAGCATGCCTATGTAGTGCTTGCTTGGCCTACCTTGGGTTTCTTTTGCCAGACACTAACTGTCCATATAGCTGGTTTTTTTCAGAATGCAAAGATTCTCCTTTCTACTCAGATGCCCAAAACACTGGAATTGGTCTTTCAGAAACATTGCCTCGATACTTGTTGACTGGACTCATTCAAAGAGTTTGAGATATGTAATTCATTCTTATGAATGGATGCTCAGAATAGAGCAAAGAGCATGTATGTGAAATTGTTCCAACTGCCTCATGTGTTTCTGGTATAGAGTCTGGACTAATAGACATTACGGAGGGAAGTAATAACAAGAATGTTGAATATCTTAGATATCAAGGTGTAGAGCTGGATGAACACAGCAGGCCAAGCAGCATCAGAGGAGCAGGAAGGCTGACGTTTCGGGCCTAGACCCTTCTTCAGAAATAGGGGAGGGGAAGGGGGTTCTGAAATAAATAGGGAGAGAGGGGGAGGCGGATAGAAGATGGATAGAGGAGAAGATAGGTGGACAGCAGACAGACAGGTCAAAGAGGCGGGGATGGAGCCAGTAAAGGTGAGTGTAGATGGGCAATTAGGGCAGCACGGTGGCACGTGGTTAGCACTGCTGCCTCACAGCGCCAGGGACCCGGGTTCAATTCCAGCCTTGGGCGACTGTCTGTGTGGAGTTTGCACATTCTCCCTGTTTCTGTGTGGGTTTCCTTTGGGTGCTCCGGTTTCCTCCCACAGTCCAAAGATGTGCAGGTTAGGTGGATTGGCCATGCTAAATTGTGTAGATTAGGTGGGTTATAGGCGGATGGGTCTGGGTGGGATGCTCTGAGGTTCAGCGTGGACTTGTTAGGCCAAAGAGCCTGTTTCCACACTGTAGGGATTCTATGAGATAGGTCAGTCCAGGGAGGACGGATAGGTCAAGGGGGCGGGATGAGGTTAGTAGGTAGGAGATGGGGGTGGGGCTTAGGGTGGGAGGAGGGGATAGGTGGGAGGAAGGACAGGTTAGGGAGGCGGGGACGAGCTGGGCTGGTTGTGGGATGCGGTAGTGGGAGGGGAGATTTTGAAGCTTGTGAAGTCCACATTGATACCATTAGGCTGCAGGGTTCCCAAGCGGAATATGAGTTGCTGTTCCTGCAACTTTCGGGTTGAATATCTTCATCTTTATGGACAGTTCAGTGCTGTGTCGATTTAATACTCTGGTACAAAACCTGCTGAGCACCTGGCCCACCTTACAGATCCTACCTGATATCTCTGTATTAAGCAAACTGTTAATGGCCCCAAGGTATTTAAAGTTATCAGTATTCTTCAGCTTTATATCATTAATGAAGATGTGTACTTGAATAGAATTGGAATTTCTCAAGGATTGATTAAAAAAAAAACTCCAGTCATTTAAAGACTGATGGCCAATCCAAATAATTTTGAAGCCTCTGAAAATTTCTTGAAAGCAATGATAGCCCCATGCTTAGCCTGAACTCCTTTCCAATCATCTCTAACTTTCCCCACACAGGTCATGAACTTGTTAATAACAGACATGAAATTAATGAGTTGATCCAGATCCTTGTAGAATTGTTGTTTCGTATTCTCAAGACTGTTAAGAGTTGGTGCATAGGCACTGATGATAATTGCACGGCCTCGTCTTGCTGAGAGCCACAAAGTCGATGTTATCAATGTTACTTGAATATAAGAGCTATTCTCTGTTTCCCAGTTTTTATTGTCTCCTTTCTGCCCAGTAGAGTCAAGACATCCCAAATTCCAATGATCAAATGTTTCCAATCCTTGGGTTTCAACGTTATTTGACCACGGATTCACCAGCTACAGTAACCTGGTCAGATGTTTATAGGGCAGGCAATGTTTGGAGTACCTTTCCCAACCCTCTCCCTCACAAAGGGTGGGCAGTGCTGTCCTAAAGAAGGTTGCCCAGACTCATAAATGCTGCTGAACTCCAGTGCACCTCCAGCTACAGAGTCTAGTCGTGTGGCCACTGGTCTGAGGACTGCCGACTCACATGTTTGTGCCTTCAAAACACCAGTGGTCACCTCCACTTGTCAATTCCTCATGTCCCTGTCACCACAGGACTTTGGAATGAAAGAAACAAAGATAAACTTGTATGGAATGCTGTGATGGAATGCTTTTAAAATGGGAAAACTATTGCATTGGAGCAATCTTATTCTTTTTGCCTCAGAATCCTGGCTTCAGTAGCACAGAGAACTGATAGGACTGAAGACTCTTTTTGGCTGCAGTGGATGACCATGATAACCTTGATGACTTGTCCTGCTTTCCTTACTCCTCAAAGCTTTTCTACAGCCTTTTTAACTATGAATCAAGCAACTGATTTATTCTGCCGTGTCTACTTTGTGCTTCACATGCTAAGAGATATGCAACTCCAGATGTCTGGAGGCCTATCAGCTACCCTCACCTGGTGTATTCCAAATGTCAAAGCAGTCGCCTGTGGCATGGTGTGGTGCTGCCACATTGAAGCAATTTCTGGGCGAAACAGATGAGAGCTGAGTGTTAAGTGAGGGTCAGAGGCCTGTTTTCTCAAAGCACAACAACTCCATCGTTCTGAGAGACCACCCCTCCTGAAGCATCCATTACTTAAATAAGCCTGCAAAAAAATACAACCCTCAGCATTGAACTATGAAACCATTGGATCTTCTTAGAAATTCAACTTGTTCATTAATATCCGTAGCCTATAAAGCTATAAGACATAAGAGCAGAAGTAAGCCATTTGGCTCATCAAGTCTACTCTGCCATTCAGGGAGATCATGGCTGACCTGATAATCCTCAATTCTACTTTCTTGCCTTTTCCCCACATCCCTTCATTCCCTTACTGATTAAAAATCTATCTGTCTCAGCTTTGAATATATTTAAAGACCCAGTCTCAGCAGCCCTCTGTGGTAATGAATTCCATAGATTCACTATCGTCTGAGAGAAGAAATTCCTCCTCATCCATGTCTTAATTGGATGACCCCTAATACTGAGATGATGTCCCCTGATCCTAGACTCTCCCACAAAGGCAAACAATCCACTTCTACTGTTAAGTGTCATGAGAAGCTTGTATGAATAAAAGGTTTCCTTTCACTCTTCTTAACTCCAACGAGTGCAGGCCCTTTTCCTTTGAGGAAAGAAATTTTCATCTAATCCAATCTGGCCCATACCTAGCTTGGAGTTAAGTTGTTGACTTTTAACTTCTCTCAAGAGAAGTTCTATGTGCTATCAAAAAACACTAGACTGCAATGGTTCGAGAACTTGGCTAACCACCAACTTCTCAAAGACAGTTAGCAACAGGTGACAAATGCTAGTGACTACATCTTGTGAATGAATAAAAGTTAACTGCTATTAATCAACTTCTGTCAGCAAAAGAATGGACTGTACAAATTAACTTCTTTATCTAAAAGAGATCAGATTATGCCATGTACTCTATGATAGTTATAACTAAACAAATCAGGGACTTTAATTATTTACAATTTAATATTATTTAATAATATTATTTAATAATTTAACAATGCAATATTATAATTTACCTGCAAATGGGTTTTAAATGCTTAGCACAGCTTAATTCAATTAAGATTAGAGGCTTTATTCTTCTTTTTGGGGTAATAAATTTGTTAGATTCCAATACCAAAAGAACTCACCAAGCATCCTAATGGTTAATGAAGTACAATTGATGGGATGGATGTTTTGCAACAAAGAGGGAAAACATGCAACATAGCTAGAAGTATATTCAGGATCTGCCAAACCCATAGATAACATGGTAAACAGCTCAAAGAAATAAATATCACAGATGTTTTATTACCAAAGTCAATTTCAAAAAAACAGTGTGTGCTCTTACATTTAACAGCAGCAAGCAGCATTTCAAAAATGTGATTCAGCATAAATGTGCCTGCGCATGTTGAGTAATCTTATCTTTATTGCAAATTATTCTGCGGATTTAGATTTGGGAAATAAGGCTGTGATAGGGGAAAGAGACAATTATCTGAGGCAGTGTTGCAACCCTTTTTTAACTCCCGAATTGTTGACACAGCATAGAGGAGGTTAAGGGGAAATCTAAACTTGTCATTTGGTGATAACTCGTAACCTTGGTCTCATCCCAACTTCCATGATCTTTAAAATGGACAAAGTTAGAGTTGGTGGTTAACAATGTAACCCTGTTTCTGATCTATAGCCTCTTCAAATGTGACTTCCTGCTGAGTACAGGATTGGCTTGTTAACCTTAATCATATCCCTAGAAAATTCATCAGGAGCGAGGTGGGAAGGGAAAAGGAGAACAGTAAAAAAAACAGGCATTATATTCTGTCAAAGACAGGTGAATTAAATGGCCTGTCAAGGAAGTTGGTCAGACAGGTTGATCATCAACCCGCAAATCTTTGCACTGCATCTATGGCATGCAGTAAGAGCAGGAGAGTTTCCTTGTCAACAAGAACCTCATGTGTGGTAGGTGAAGCACGGTAGCTTCCTTACATGAAAAGACTCCAACTATCAGTTCTTGCCATGGACTATATTCAATGACAAGCATCTTCTTAACTTTGAGGCTTGACCAGAAAGAATGGCATATGCTTGAAGAAAGGAAAGTCCAAAATTAATCTACTGAAACTTGGTTAAATGAGTGATCAATGCATAGAATAATTGTCTCCAGAGAGGTATGCCAGAGGCAGTTAGTATTGACTCGTTCAAATGCAAATTAGATAGATTTCTTTCAGAAACTAACATTCTGGGATACAATATATAAGTAATTGGAGACATGACTTTTAAGTATGCTGTACTTAGGAGGAAAAAGGTGTGTGGACGTGTGGTTCTCATAGCTATGCAGCAGTGGACTTTCCTCATGTCATGTCTGGGTTTATTATAGACTAAGTGAAGGAAATCAATTGGTTTGATTAATCAACAAATTTGTTGCTGCTGTATCATGTCTGACTGACTAAGAGGCAAACCCAGTCCTTTACTTGTCTGGCCATTTGCAACTGAAATCAGGAAATTTCAAAAACGTAAGTGCAAGGAAAGTGCGTCAGAGCAACTGATATATATGTTGCACTTTTTAAAGCCTGTCTGAGAAAGTCAGTGTGATTTGCACAGGTGAGAAATGGGCTGAAAGTTTCACCTGGACACATTGAGAAAAGGTTTGGGGGCAAGGTGAGTGGTGAGGGAGCTAAAATGGCATAAAAGGCCAGGGGGATGGGGCATGTTGTTCTAATCATGTTCTCACTGCCATTCTGCCAGTTAAGCAATGTTAAGTCAGTAATTAAGGGCCTCTTTTCACCTCTGCTAAATTTAACCAGCAGAAGCAGCTGTCTAAAAGACTGCCAGGTGATTCTTGCCAGTCTCCTGGTGGTCTGTGGTTGGAGAATTGAGCTGGAGGAGGCATGACCCTCCTTTTTAGACACGTTTTCAGCCCTTAGAGGAGTGTCTCCACCAACAAAGTTCACTAATGTTTAAATAGTGCCACCCACCTCACCAACTCCATTACCTAATCCTTATTACTGGGATCTGCCTGAATGGCCCCGGTATTCTCAGAGCTCAATTACATTGTCTTTCCAAATTTCAGGAAGTCCCAAAGTGATAGCCGGTGAATTACTTTATGTAGTACTTTATGAAGTGTAGTCCATTGAATCTTTGCATAGAATCGTCACAGTGTGGAAACAGACCATTTGTCCTAACGAATCCACACTGACCCTCCGAACAGCATGCCACCCAGACCCATCCATCTACCCTATCCCTGTACCCCTGCATTTCCCATGGCTAACCCACCTAACCTACCACATCGCTGAACACTATTGGTAATTTAATATGCCCAATCCACCTAACTTACACATCTTTGGACTGTGGGAGGAAACTAGAGCAGCCAGAGGAAACCCAAACAGACACAGGGAGAATGTGCAAACTTCACACAGACAGTCGCCCGAGGCGGGAATCGAATCCAGTCCTTGGTGCTGTGAGACAACAGTGCTAACCACTGAATCACCATGCCGCCCTTAGAGTGAAATCAGAACCACAGTAGTCTCTTTGCAAAGTGTCACAAATGCCAAAGTGATAATGACTATATAATCTGTTGTAGTGACAAAGGAACAGAAGAACACCAAAGATAACTCTGGTGCTTTTATTTGAACTAGTGCAATGAGGGAGATGTTTTACATCCAGACTGGTGAGCATACAGAGGGCCAATTTGATGTCTCATCTAAATGATGACAGCTGCAAAAGTGCTGTCAGCCTAGAATTTGCTCCTTAAGTCTCTGGTGTAGGCTTAAAACAGACGATCTTCTGCAGAGGGATATCGTCAGTTTAAGTGAGTGGCAAAAATCTTGGCTGATGGAATGCAACTTTGGGAAATCTAATGTTCTGCACTTTGGTGGAAGGTTTGATGAGCTGAACATTATTTAAATGGAGAAAGACTGCAGAAAGTTACACCACAGAGTGAGTGTCCTTGCACATATTAAAAAAGTCCAGCATACAGGTTCAGGAGATAACAGAGAGCACAAATGGAATACTGGCATTTATTTCAAAAGGGAATGGAGTACAAAAATAGGGAAAACTTGCTAAAACTATACAAGACACTAGTTAGACCATTGGTGGAATACTGTGAACAGTTTTGGTCCTCTTATCCAAGGAAATATACCCTGGCATTGGAGGCTGTCCAGAGAAGGTTCATTCGCTTGACCCCAGGAATAGAGGTAATGCATTATGAGAAGTTGTGCAGGTTGGGGTACTCATTGGATTTGAGAAAAATGAAAGGCAACCTTATTGAAACATGCAAGATTCTGAGGGGATTTGACCCGGTAGTTGTGGAAAGATTGTTTTCCCTTATGAAAGAGTCAAGGACTAGAGGACATAATCTCAGGGTAAGGGGCTGCTCATTTAAGACAGAACAGAGTGAATCTGTGGAATTCTGTACTGCAGAGGGCTTTCATGGCTGGGTCATTAATTAGGATAGATAGATTTTTAACCAGTAAAGGAATTGAGGGTTATGGAGCAAAAGCTGGGAAGTGGAGTTGATGGGTTTTAGATCAGCCATGATTTAATTGAATGGTTGAGCAGGACTTGATGGATCAAATGGATTAATTCTATTCCTATGCCTTATGGCTAGGGGGAAGAATATAACCACCTAAGCTGCATAAGATACCACATGATCTGTAAAGTAGTCCCAGGCTTCAATTGTCCATGCCCTGAAATTAATTTGGCCTCCATTTGGAGCAGTGTTTCAGATACCCTCTTCCCCTTCCAAACAGCACCAGCTACTTATGTGGGATTTGGCCAGGGATTGGAATTCCTCACACTGGGACATCCATATCATTTGCCTAATAGAGGTCTACTAGGAATTGCAGAGGCTAGTGGATGATGGGCTTTCTTGTGAAGAGGAGGTGATGGCCTATTATTGTTATTGTGAAACTATTAATCCAGAGACCCTGGCTAATGTTCTGGGGACCTGGTTTTGAATCCTCATGCAGTAAATGGTGGAATTTTTGAATTCAGTAAAAAATCTAATGATAACTATGAAACCATTGTTGATTGTTGGGAAAAAAATCCATCTGGTTCACTAATGTCCTTTAGGGAAGGAAATTACTGTCCCTACCTGGTCTGGCCTACGTGCGACTCCAGACCTTCAGCAATATGGCTGACTTTTAACTGCCCTCCGAGCAGTTAAGGATGGGCTATAAATGCTGGCCTAGCCAGGGACACGCACACAGAGTCATAGAGTCATAGAGATGTACAGCATGGAAACAGACCCTTTGGTCTAACTTACGCACACCGACCAGATATCCCAAATTAATCCAGCCTCATTTGCCAGCATTTGATCCATATCCCTTTAAACCCTTCCTATTCATATACCCATCCAGGTACTTTTTCAATGTTGTAATTGTACCAGCCTCCTCTACTTTCTCTGGCAGTTTGATCCATACACACACACTGTCTGCATGACAAAGTTGCCCCTTAAGTCCCTTTTAAATCTTTCCCCTCTCACCTCTAGTTTTGGACTCCCCTACTCTGAGAAAAAGACTTTGGCTGTTCACGCTATCCATGCCCCTCATGTTTTTATGAACTTGTATAAGGTCACCCCTCAGCCTCCGATGCTGCAGGGAAAATAGCCCCAGCCTATTCAGCCTCTCCCTGTAGCTCAAACCATCCAACCCTGGCGACACCCTTGTAAATCTTTTCTGCAACCTCTCAAGTTTCACAGCATCTTTCCTATAGCTGGGAGACCAGAATTGAAAGCAATGTTTGAAAAGTGGCCTAACCAATGTCCTGAACTGCCGCAACATGACCTCCCAACTCCTGTACTCAATGCACTGACCAATGCCATAAATGAATAAAAAGATTAGGTAAGGAGGTCTGGCATACACGTGACTGCATATCCACAGCATATGCGGTTGACTGTTAACCGCCTTCTGAAATGGCCCGGCAAGCTACTCATTTCAAGGGCATTTAAGGATGGGCAATAAATACTGATCTGATCAGCAACACCATGAATGAATAAAAAAAGAGCCTGTGGAAGTTAATAATGCAAATCCATTGTTTTGCAGGAAAATGCTAAAGTACAATTAAGTACAATGAACATTTGTGAAAAATGCCAATTTCATTCTTTGTATTTCTTCATTTTCGGAGTTTTGGAGTTCGGCAATATCTTTTATTTATTTCAGATACAAATGCTAGAAGACCATCAAACCAGATAACTACAAGAAATATGATTGAATATCACTTGTGGATGTTTGGATTTTTCTTAGAAAACATTTTGTTATTATATCAAGCTGTGAGTTGTTTGATGTAAGCATTCATTCATGTTCATGCTAATCATGCTGAGGATACACGTCAAGCTCATTTCAACAGAAACTAAAGCACTGGGGCATTCAGAATGCACAGGGTGATGATAATCAGCCCATGACCAACTAAAATTAAATGTACTGGGGAGCTTTCCTTACAATGACTCGAGTTAGGACACTATTTCGAGTTCTATTTTGCAAGATTTTTCAAACTTTGTGAGTCAGTTCAATTTGCTGTGCTCCATGATCTGATAGGTTCCTGTTTTATCAGCTGACTACACAAATGATACCTTTGTAAGATGGAGCATCATTGAAAATTAGATTGCCTAAGATGAAATTGATTTCATATTCAAGCAGTAAACATGAACATGAATGTGACAAAAATGCCTATAGCATTTGGAGCATATGGTCAAGTGGCGATAATTTATTTATTTCCTTGTGTACAATGGCAGGCAATTGAAGAGAAGCTCATTGATGGAAAAGGCTGGTTGATTAAGCTGTGAGACAATGATAGAATTCATGTCTGAGTCAGAAAGTTGTTGGGTTCAACCCTGTTCTGGAGACTGATGATCCACACTGGCAGAGCAAATATCATGTTGTCCATGGTTCTGTCCTTAGACTGTGATGTTGCACCAGTCTGATGGAAATGTAAGATCCCACAGCGCTATTTCAAGAAGAGTATGAATGTTGTCCTTGGTATTGTAGATGATACCAAGGAAAATGTTAAACTACAATAAAGTATTGTGAAAATCAGATTATGTGGCCATTATATAGCTGCTGTTTGTGAGAGCTTATTGTGTGCAAATTAGCTTCCATCTTTCTTACATTACAACAAATGAATTGAGTTTGGAAACGTTGCATTGACTAAAGCGCAGTTCGAGGTGACCTGAGGGCATGTAAGGTACTACATAAATGAAAATCTATTGCTGTACTCCCAACTTAAAATCCAGACTAGAAACAAATACCCAGAGAAAAGCAAAAATTCTTGTTCATGTCTTTAATGTAACTGAAATTGCTGGAAAAGCTCAGCAGGTCTGGCAGATCTGTTGAGAGAAATCAGAGTTAACATTTCTGGTCAAGAGAACAGTTCTGAGAAAGTGTCGCTCAACCCACAACGTTAACGCTGATTTTGCTCCACAGATGCTGCTAGACCTGCTGAGTTTTTCCAGCAATTTCCGTTTTTGCTTCTGATTTGCACCATTGGCAGTTTTTTCAGTTTTGATTAAATTAACTGTTTGATTGACTCCAACCTATGAATAGAATGAAGAAAGTATGAAAAAAAGAATAATTACAACAAAATTCTACTCATGATTTAGGAGCATTAAAGCTTACTTGATCTTAGTTCACTGATGAACTACAGGCAATCATAAATTACTTATTTATTGTGTTATAATATTTCTGTGACTGCACCTTTACATTTAACATTTAGCAGGTAAACAAGTAGGATTCTCTAGAAAAGAAATGGTGTTTTAATGTTGCAATTATGGAATCTCTTCAGCCTGAAGGGTGAATTACTAGAAAATTAGTCCTTGCCATAAACTTGGTTTACTCAGCAAGTACCTTCCCAATAATTTATCTGACAATTTACCGTGTTTTTACAATATTTAGACAGAATTAATTTATTGCTTTGAATATCTTGAAATTTATTTTAGCTGTTGTGATATTCATGTGAATAGACTAACTAACATGGTCTGGGGTAATGGACTTCAAGCTGCACAAAATAATTATCAGTGCACGGGACAAAGTTTTCTAAGGCTGCCCACGGTACCAGCAGGTCAAGGATCAGTTGGCTTTATTACTCTTTGCACTCAAGTTTTTATTCCAAATAAAAAAAATGGAATTGCATCCAAGTAACATCTTTTATGACCTCGGGGCATCCCAAAGTATTTTCTGGCCAAATGGGGAATTTCTGAACTGACGTTATTGTCGCAATGTAGAAACACAGCAGCCAATTTGCACACAGCAAGCTAGCTCAGTGATGTGATAATAACACATAATTTGATTTTTGTGATTTTGGTGTTAGAGAGGCTTCTGTTAGGAAACCAATGACAATTACTTACTTTTCTTTGAATGGTCCCTTGGTAATTTTCACTTCAAGCTGAGCAATTTACCATCCCATTCAAAAGATAGCAGAGAACATAGAACAGTACAGCACAGGAACATGCCCTTCAGCTCATCACATCTGCGCTGACCATGATGCCATTCTAAACTAATCCCATCTGCCTGCACATAGTCCGTATGCCTCTTATTCCCTCCCTAGTCGTGCCTGTCTAAATATCTTTTGAATGTTGTTATCATATCTACTTTTACCAGCTCCGCAGCAGCGTGTTCCAAACACCTATTACCCTCTGAGTAAAAAACTTGCATCACACATCTCATTTAAACTTTCCTCCTCTCACCTTAAACCTGTGCTTCCTAGTATTTGACATTTCTACCCTGGGGAAAAAGACTGGCTATCCACTCTATCCGTGCATCTCCGAATTTTATATACTTCTATCAGGTCACCCCTCAGCCTCCGATGTTCTAGCAAAATAAATTCAAGTCTGTCCAGCCTCTCCCTGTAGCTAATACACTCCAATTCAGCTAACATGCAGGTAAATGTCTTTTCCACCCCCTCCAAACCCTCTGCATCCTTCCTATAGTGCTTAAAAGAATTCATTAATGGAGTGTAGGCATCAGTGATTGGGCCATTATTTATTGCCCATCCCTAGTTGTCTTTGAGACTGCTTTGTTGAACTGCTTTTGCCCATTTGGTGCAGCTACACCCACAAGTAAGAGGGGCCTCTTGGATTTTCAGCCAGTGATACTGAAGGAAGGGTGACATATTTCCAAGTCAGAATGGTGAGTAGCTTAGAATGGAACTTGCAGTGGTTTCCCATGTCCTTCTAGTCCGTAGAGGTTGTGAGTTTGAAAGAATTTCTCCAGTGCATCTTGTATATGGTACAGAGTGCTGCTACCGTGTACCGATCTGGTGGGAGTGAATGTCTGTAGATGTGGCTGCCGAGTCCTGGAGGGTTTTAAACTTCTTGAGCCTTGTTAGAACATAGAACATAGAACATAGAACATAGAACATTACAGTGCAGTACAGGCCCTTAGGCCCTCGATGTTGCGCCAACCTGTGAAACCAATCTGAAGCCCATCTAACCTAAACTATTCCATTATCATCCATATGTTTATCCAATGACTATTTAAATGCCCTTAAAGTGGGCGAGTCTACTATTTTTGCAGGCAGGGCATTCCACGCCCTTACTACTCTCTGAGTAAAGAACCTACCTCTGACATCTGTCCTATATCTATCACCCCTCAATTTAAAGCTATGTCCCCTCGTGCTAGCCATCACCATCCAAGGTAAAAGGCTCCCACTGTCCACCCTATCTAATCCTCTGATCATCTTGTATGTCTCTATCAAGTCACCTCTTAACCTTCTTCTCTCTAACGAAAACAGCCTCAAGACCCTCAGCCTTTCCTCATAAGACCTTCCCTCCATACTAGGCAACATCCTGGTAAATCTCCTCTGCACCCTTTCCAATGCTTCCACATCCTTCCTATAATGTGGTGACCAGAACTGTACGCAATACTCCAAGTGCGGCCGCACCAGAGTTTTGTACAGCTGCAACATGACCTCATGGCTCCGAAACTCAATCCCTCTACCAATAAAACCTAACATACTGTACGCCTTCTTAACAACGCTATCAACCTGGGTGGCAACTTTCAGTGATCTATGCACATGGACACCGAGATCTTTCTGCTCATCCACACTACCAAGAATCTTACCATTAGCCCAGTACTCTGTATTCCTGTTACTCCTTCCAAAGTGAATCACCTCACACTTTTCCACATTAAACTCCATTTGCCACCTCTCAGCCCAGCTCTGCAGCTTATCTATGTCCCTCTGTAACCTGCAACATCCTTCCGCGCTATCCACAACTCCACCAACTTTGGTGTCATCTGCAAATTTACTAACCCATCCTTCTACGCCCTCATCCAGGTCATTTGTAAAAATGACAAACAGCAGTGGCCCCAAAACAGATCCTTGAGGTACACCACTAGTAACTGAACTCCAGGATGAACATTTCCCATCAACCACCACCCTCTGTCTTCTTACAGCTAGCCAATTTCTGATCCAAACCGCTAAATCACCCTCAATGCCATGCCTCCGTATTTTCTGCAATAGCCTACCATGGGGAACCTTATCAAACGCTTTACTGAAATCCAAATACACCACATCAACTGCTTTACCCTCATCCACCTGTTTGGTCACCTTCTCGAAGAACTCAATAAGGTTTGTGAGGCACGACCTACCCTTCACAAAACCGTGTTGACTATCCCTAATCAAATTATTCCTTTCTAGATGATTATAAATCCTATCTCTTATAATCCTTTCCAACACTTTACCCACAACCGAAGTAAGGCTCACTGGTCTATAATTACCAGGGTTGTCTCTACTCCCCTTCTTGAACAAGGGGACAACATTTGCTAGTCTCCAGTCTTCTGGCACTATTCCTGTAGACAATGACGACATAAGCCTTAGAGATGCACACATCCAGATAAGTGGCGAGTATTTTATCACACTCCTGAATTGTGCCCTGTAGATGGTAGACAGGCTCTCAGGAGGTGAGTTGCTCACTGCAGGTTTTCCAACTCCTGACCTGCTCTTGGTGATAAAGTATTTAGATGGCTAGTCATCTGCTTTTCATTTTCCAGTTAATGATAAACCCTTCGGAAGTTGATGGGGGAGATTCCATGATGGCAGTGCCATTGAATATCAAATAGCAATAGTCTGTCTTGTTGGAGATGGTCATAGCCTGGCACTTGTATGGTTTGAATGTTACTTGTCACTTGGCAGCCCAACTCTAGACATTGTCTATGTCTTGCTGTATTTGGGCATGGACTGCTTCAGTATCTGAAGAGTTGTGAATGGTGTTGTACGTTGTTAGCTGATGATTACACATTCCCTCTTTTCACCTTAGGATGGAGGGGAAGGCCATTGATGAAACAGTTAAAGATGGTTGGGCCTAGGTCACTGCCCTGGAAACATCTGCAGTGATTTCCTAGAGCTGATATAACCAACCTTCAACAACTACAACTGTCTTCATTTGTACTAGGTATGATTCTAACCAGCTGATTTACATTAATTCCAGCTTGGCTAGGGTTCTTTGTTACCACATTTGGTCAAATTTGATGTAAGAGACAGTCACTTTCAACTCATCTCTGGGATTGAGCTCTTTAGTCTATGTTTGAACCAAGGTTGTAGTGATCAGGAGTGGAGTGGTCATGATGGAACACAAACTGAACAGTCAGTGAGCAGGTTATTGCTGAGCAAGTGTTGCTTGAGAGCACTGCTGATGACACCACCCATCGCTTTGTTGATGTTGAGTATACTGGGAGGATGGTAATTGGTCAGGTTGTCCTGCTTTTTCATGGACAGGAAATTTGGAAATTTTCCAAATTACTGAGTAGATACTTATGTTGAGCTGTAATGGAACAGCTTGGCCGGGGCATGGCAAGTTCTGGAGCATAAGTCTTCAACCAGAATGTTGTTCAGGCCCATAGCCTTTGCAGTATCCTGTTCTCAGCTGTTTCTTGATTTCATGTGGGTGAATCAAATTGGTTGAAGACAGGCACCGGTGACATTGGGGTCCTCCAGAGTAGGCTGAGATGGATCATCTACTCAGCATGAAGCATCTACTCTGGCTGAAGGTTGTTGCAAATGCTTCAGGCTTATCTTTTTACTGAAGCGCTGGGTTCCTCCACCATTGAGGATAGGGATATTTGCCTCCAGTGAGCTGTTTAATTATTCACTACCATTCATGATTGGATATGGCAGGATTGCAGATCTGATTCATTGATTGTGGAATCACTTAACTCTGTCCATCACTTGCTGTTTGCCACATAAGTAGTCTTGTGTTGTAGCTTCATCAAGTCACCTTCTTATTTTTGGATATGCCCAGTGTTGCTCCTGGCATGTCCTCCTGTACTGTTCATTGAAATAAGGTTGATCCTTGACTTGATAGTAATGATAGAGTGGGGAATATGCCGGGCCACAAGGTTACAAATTGTTTTGGAGTATAATTGTGCTGCTGCTGCTGGTAGCAGACCTCATGGATGGTCAGTCCAGAGTTGCTAGGTCTGATCAAAGTCTATATCATTTATCACAGTTGCAGGACCACACAATACGATGGAAGAGACCCTCAATGTGAAGACCGTACTTTTTCTCAACCAGGACTGTGCGGTCGTCATTCTTACCAATACTGTTATGGATAGATGCATCTGAGGCAGGCTGCTTGGTGAGGGTGAGGTGAAGTTTATTGTTCCCTCTTGTTAATTTGTTCACTACCTGCCACAGATTCTGTTTAGCAGCAAAATCCTTTGAGACTCGACCAGTTAAGTCAGTTCTATTATCAAGCGACTCGTGATTATGGATATTGAAGCGCCCCACCTAGAGTACACTTTGCACCCTAGCTACCTTGAGTGTTTTCCTCCAAGTCGTGGAGGAGTACAGATTCATCAGTTGGCAGGAAGGGGGTGGTATATGATTATCAGTCGAGACTTCATGGGGACCAGGTGTTTCCCAGGGCAACTCCCTCCCACATTACGTTACCACTGCTACTGGATCTGTCCCACTGGTGGTGCAAGGACAAACCTAGGGATGACAATGGTGTTGACTGGGATGTGTTCTGTCAGGTATGACTCTATGTCTATGATTATATCAGGCTGTTGTCTCCAACCGTACAAATTAACAGGGCCATCTTTCTCATCATTTTACATCCTTTGAAATCAACGGTTAAAAAAATCTGCAGAGTCCTCCTTTAAATTGTAAATGCCTGCTGCATAAGAGACTGTAAGAGTATGTTAAAAAAAAAGTTTGCCAGTTAAATCCCCATTCTAACCAGCAGTTGTGATCTAAGTTAGAAGGCCTTATAATTATGGGCACCTCATCACATTTCTCGGAAATGCTCAGAAGTCCTCACCTATGATGAATCATTTTTGTTGTGGAATAAGTTACCGAGAAAATTATTGCATCCAACACATTTACAGCAAATCCCAACAATGAAGTAAATGACAAACTGCATCTGGCTATATTGGCTGACAGTAAGGGAGGAACATCAGATATTGCTGTAGGATCATTACTATCCAACTGACCCAGAAAACAAAGCAGATGAGGTCCTGGATTAATGATTCAATTACCCGTCAATATGCTCAACAACTTTGCACAATTAAACCTAACTTCCTTCTTTGTTGATTGAAGATATTATTAAACTTTTACAATAGTGGGATGCATCTGACTTTTTCTTTGGCTATGTGTGAGCTGTGTCAAGTTTGTGGAGTGATTGTTGCCATGAAGCCACATGTGTTTTCTCACCGGAGCTTAGCAAACTCACCATGTTAATCATCGTTTCAGCCCTCGTGGTGAGTATCATATGCCATTTCTACTTCATCCCACCCTGCACCATTTGTGGTACAACTTGCCTCTCACCGGAGATTCCAAAATGACTGGCATCCCGGGTGCTGGCGCCATATTTAAAAGCCATTGTGTACCTGGACAAACACTGTCAGCCCGGAGCTATCCTGCACGGGCTCCTGAAATTTGTCCCTGATATGGCAGATCGGGGGAGATTGGCATCCTGCTGTGTGGACATGGTCCTGGAGCTCCTGCTGGGCTGGGTAGTGCACAGTGGGTAACATGACTGCAGACACTGCCAGCTTGGACCAAGTTTGCCCTCCCACCTGCACTCCACTGCCCACCAAGGTTAGAGCAGTCTCAACCATCAGGAGAAATGGACAACATTGTAGGAAGGAGTTCAATGTACTTCTCCATTCTACCAGCATAAGTGCCACCATCTCCTCTCATAACTCATACTCACTCTATCATGCTACTGCACCCACTTCCCACAAAGGCTCATGCCCTACCACTCTCTCTATTGCCTGCAACATCTTTGCCACTTGCCCTCTCCTACCCCAGCCTGTTACACCACTAACCCTGCATGCGCTCCACATTGGCTATTCAATGGCTCAGGAAAACTGCCTGTCTTCACCAACAGTAAAAGCGGTGTTACCCACCTTCATCTCCCTTAATACTTGCCGCTCCCTTTTTCAAGAGACAAATCACAAATGATTGCGACTTTGAGATGGGTTTTGCTGAATCTGATTCTGCCACATACCTCACCATAGGCCATGTAGCTCAGAGCTTGATCAGATTCAGCCTTATGGTACATTTTAATGTTTGATAGATGAAATTGAGCACGAGGATAATAATGCATATTTCAGTTATTTAACAAAATGTTTATTGCTTGTGCTATGATCCCAGATATTGATACTACCGAACAAATCAGATCCCAAATTCAAATATGGCTCGCTAGGTGATATTTTGTTTTTTTAAAAAGAGATGGTTCTACGATAAAACAAGCGTGCAATGCTGCAGATATGATTTTCACAATAAAACAGAAGTTCATTATGCAAAAAAAACGAACCACACAGTGTAAATAAAACAATATTTGTACGATTTTGAAACATGCAGTAAAAATAACGTATTCTGTTTATCCCAACAGGAAACCTTTACGTCACTCAACACCAGACAGATTTCTCTTCTCTATTGCATTCAAAGAATTGACTTAACTATTTCTTACAATTTTCATCCTTGAGAGTTCGACAACATTTCCCTGAGCTTTGACTTTCTAAGTTTTGAATAATCCCCTTGGGATTCTAACTAATCATTTCTGGAATTTTCAAGCCAAAACTCTTACACTGATGTAAATTATTTTCTAACAGTTCTAAACTAATTCTTCTCTCTGAGAGAAACTGTTTCATTAATCCAACTCCAATGAAGATTCCTCAGAGACAAAACCAAAGCTTTCCAAGTGATGGGTGTTTCACTGAGAGAAAAAAGTCAATCCATGCTTCTTTTAACACAAGATAGGCTGGGGGTTTACTCTGTTGTGCGTAAAACTTTCCCGATGCAAACAAATTGCATTGGAGGTATTAACACTCCAGGAATGTCCACTCTCACACTGGTTTTTAGAAAAGCATGGCTCCAGAAATATTGGAAAATGAAGTCTCATCATTCACACAGACCAAAACTCCACATGCTGCTCGTTAAAAATCAAATGTTAAAATAAGTGATAATAGATCTCACACATCTGACATGAGACTTCCCATCAAAGAGTAATGAAGATGCATCTTTAAGAGGCATTTTCAAGATCCTTCAAAATTTTTCAGCAATACTTTTGTGTAGTATTACCAACAATAACATATTGACATTAAACATACGATTTACACAGCAACCGTATTTTCATAAGGTCATAGAGCAACAGCATTTGGTTTCTGTCTCATATGCTCTTGATAAAATGTTTGCAATATCATTTTCTTTCGCAGACACATGAATAACTTTCAAATTATACAGTTGGGGAATTAAACTCCATCAAAAGGTTTTCCAAGTCAAAATATCTTCAACATTGTTGGTGATGAATATTACAAAATGATTTCGAGCCTATTCAAGATTCAAAATCTCTTTTTCAGCTGTTGAATATTTTTCCTAACATGTGGTCAGTTTTTTTTTGAAAAATAATGGACTGTCTGTTTGATCCTAATCTCATAATCGTGCAGTAAAATAACTCGCACACTGATTGGCTGGCATCAACAGCCACTTTGAATGGCTTCTCATAATTCAGTGCAGTTCAAACTAATGCTTTCAAGTTTTCAAAAGCACTTTGACATTTTAGTGTCCATTCAAATTTTTGGCCTTTCTTCAACAAATTTGTTAAAGGAGTAACAACAGTGAATAGTTAAGAACAAATACGATAAAATCCACTCATAACAATATAACGCAAGATCTCATATTTCGTTCTAGGCACAGGGAAATCCAAAATAGACCTAACTTTCACTTCTCCTGGTGCTATATGGTCTGCTCCCACAGGAAAAAAAGAACAGTTCTTAAACAGTTCCATCAATTTGAGTTATAGGGTCAAACAGCACGGAAATGGACCCTACGGTCCAACTCATCTGTGTGGACAAGACATCCCAATCTTATGTGCCAGCATTTGGCTCATATCTCTCTAAGCCCTTCCTATTCATGGGCCCATCCTGATGCTTTTGAAATGTTGTAATTGTACTTGCATCCACCACTTCCACTGGCAGCTCATTCCATACATGCACCACCTTCTGCGTGAAAGTTACCCCTCAGGCCCTTTTAAATCTTAAACCTTAAACCTATGTCCTCTAGTTTTGGACTCCCCCATTCTAGGAAAAAGACCTCAGCTATTCATCCTATCCATGCCCCTCATGATTTTATAAACCTCTGTAAGTTCACCTTCAGTGGTCCAGGGAACGAGCCCAGCCTATTCAGCCTCTCCCTATAGCTCAAACCCTCCAGTTAGGGAAATGTCCTTGTAAATCATTTCTCAAATTTAACAACATCCTTTGTATAGACGGGCGATACGAATTGTATGCAGTATTCCAAAAGTGGCCTCACCAATGTCCTGTACAGCTGCAATATGACATCCCAACTCCTATACTCAATATTATGACTGCTGAAGGCAAGCGTGCTAAATGCCTTCTTCACCACCCTGTCTACATGTGACTTAACTTTCAAGGAACTTATGCACTTGCACCCCTAAATCTTTTTGTCCAACAATACTCCCTAGGGCCCTACCATTTACTATATAAGTTCTGTCCCGATCTGCCTCACCCAAATGCAACACCTCACAATGATCTAAATTAAACTCCATTTGCCACTCCTCAGCCTGTCAGCCCATCTGATCAAGGTCCCATCGTACTCTGAGATAATCGGCCTCACTGTCCACTACACCACCTATTTTGGTGCAAGTAATCTTCCAGATTTGGCTATAAGCAGTCTAAACAACATAAACTTCAATGTAAATAATAGTTACACAGCGCTTCAATTGACTAATCATTGGAACATTGGGAGTATATTTTTCTATTCCAAACAGCATGATTTTGCATTGATAAAATTCATCCAGTGTTACAAAAGCTAATATTTATTTGGATCTATTAATCAACAGAACTTGACAAATATTTTTTGGTAAGTCAATTCTTGTGACATATTGTGTGTCCCATTCATTCAGTACAGTCCTACAATCTTGGAATAGGATACAAGTTTACTTTTGTTGACATGTTTGGCAATAATCAACATAGAATCTTCGTGATCTGTCAAGTTTTGACATGATCATGGAGGTGATTTCCTTTTCATATGACTCAGTTCAATAATTTTATTGTACATCATGAAGTTAGTCTTGTCACTCACTTGGGCTGATCTCTTTTGATCAGCCACAGTAAGGGTGTTGTTTTAAGGGTAACATGTTTCCCATATTAACATCCTGAATAGCTAGAATATTTTTCCTGGCTTATGGCCACAACTTGCTGCATAACTCTATAACCTTGGAATCGTTATAGAACCATGAAGTACAGAAGAGGTCATTTGGGCCATTGAATCTACACATTGGAAAAGTGCTTTCAATCTACACTTAGTCCCACTTTCCAGCACTTGGCCCATAGCCTTAATTGTTATGACATTTGAAGTGCTCATCCAAGTACATTTTTATTGTTTGTGAGATTTCCCACCTGAACTATCCTACCAGGTATTCTAAATTCCCACCATCCTCTGGGTGAAAGAAATTCAGCTCAAATCTCCTCCACATCTTCTGCCTTCCACCAGAAAATCATGCTGCCTTGTTATTGTCTCTTTAACCAAGGGAAACAATTATTTTCTATCCACCCTGTTCATGTCCCTCATAATCTTATGCACTTCAGTCAGATCCCTCTCAGCCTTCTCTGCTCTAAAGAAAACAACCTGAGTTTATCCAGCCTCTTTGCAGAGCTAAACTGCTCCATTCCAGGCAACATACTGGTAAATAGCCTCTGCACTCCCTCCAGTGCAATCACATCCTTCCTGTAGCATGGAGACCAGAACTCCATGCAATACTCTAGCTGTGGCCTAACCAAAGTCCTGTACAGTAGCAACATAATCTCCCTGAGCTTCCTAGTGTCCTGCCATTCATTGATTGCTCCTTTGGTTTGCTAGTTCTTCCAAAATGCACCACTTTGCAAGGCTTTGTAAGTCACTTTGATAGTTTTCCGGAAGATACAAAATGGTGCTATCTAACCTTTTATGCATCTCCATGTCATCCAGTCTGATTGCTGGAGGGTAAACTTTTATATTTTCAATTTCTGAATCAGTCTTCAACTGTTCTCATATTTCTATTTCACTCCCTCCTTCTTTCACGCTTTTCCCCTGACTATCATCCCTTTCCTTTGTAAAATGGTAAAATGACACACTTGCCAATTCTTTATCCTGTCTTGAGTACTCACTATACAATTAACATCATTGAATTTCTTTTTGTTTCGATAAGTCCACTCAATCTTACCTATCTCTGGGGAAACCATTAAAAGTAACAACATTAAAACGTTATCTCCAGCAACAACGTTACAAACTTTAACACTTTTTTTCTGCTTCAGTTTTCATTTTTCTTGAGCACCCTTCGAATGCTTTTTAGCTAACTTACATGTTTTGGCCAGTTTCTCCCTGTAATTCAGAACATTGACTGGGAGTAGCGTATCTGACATTTGGATTATCAAGTTTTCTCTCAATTATTTAAGTGGTCCTCTCACCTCATACCCATAAAGTAACTATATCCTTGCCAGACCATAGGGCTGCTCTCATATTAGAGGTTCACCACACCTCAGGCAAGGGGGAAGATTGAGAAGGTGAGTCTTTCATGGTTACCTCAGCTGGTGCAGGAACTGAGTCCATGCTGTTGGCATCACTCTCATCACGAACCAGCATCGAGCCAACTGAGCTAACTAACCCACATATTAGTGCAAAAAGACTAATTCTAATAAGACTAATGTGGACTTATTAGTTGCATTCCTAATGACAGGTAGTAACAAAGGAATTCCTTTATCCCAATCATTATGACATTCTTGACAGTGAACTCTAATCACGGTCTTCAAAGATTAATGCCATCCTTTCAATGCACTTTGAGATTGCAGATTATAAGCAGAATATATAGATTTTTAAAATCCCAAACTAGTTATTTATTTGAATATTTATGACATAAGATATGAACTTTAATCTGATTGCAATTCTTCAAGTAATCCATGGATTGCGAAAAGTTAAATTAACTTTTCCACTACTACTTCAGCAGTAGTTCTTCCTGAAGCCATTTATTCAGAAAATCGTTGAAAGCATCCATAACCATTATAAGATACTGATTCCTGTTTCTACTTTCTGGTAGGGGCCCTAAAATACTTATTAAAACCTTGCTAAACAGTTCTTCAAAAGCTGCTATCAGAATTAAAGATACAGATTCAGGAACTTTCAAATTAAACCCTTACACTGAGGTAACCTATTTTCTAACTTTTCTGAACAAACTCCTTTCTTTCGGAGAACCTGTTTCATTAATCCAACTTCAACCAGGAAGTCAATGAACTAAAAAAAACTTTCCAACCTATGGGTGTTTCCTGTAAACATAAAAAATACTCCTGATCCCTCTTATTCAACACTGGCTGATGCTTTTCAATGTTTACTTTGCCCACTCATAAAACTCTCCCAATGCTAACATGCTCCCATTAACACTCCAGCGACTCCACTTCTCATATTGGTTTTAAAAATATATGGCTGTCAAAATACTGAAAAATTAATATTAAAACCTTCTCACACACACATACTAAAATCAGTAAGCCACTAGTTCAAAATTCAAATTCTAAAATAAATGATATTTATCTATATATGCAATCATATACCCTTCATGTATCCATCATGTGGTTGGGTTCATTTTTATCGGTCAGCAGCTAATCACAGTGCTTTTTGTAATTTCCCACATTCTGACAGTGAGTCCAGGTGGGTTTTACAGGTGTGGAGTGTGGGAAGGAGCAGGGAATGAATTAGTGCCCCCCACCCTGACCAACTGTAAATCTGTTGGCATTACACTGGCGAGAAACATGGCTTCCCCATGTTCTTAACTGGCTCGCAGCAGGGTTTCAGCCGTGGTCCAGAGGATACCTGCATCAGAGAATTGCCAGCCAAATTGGCTGGCAGCTGTATAGTCACAGCAGCACCAGGATTAAGTCATAGCCATCATTGGGTCTACAAGTAGTCCATGAAAGACAAGAGTGATGGTTCACCAACCTTGGGTACATCAGGGATTTGGATTAGGCCTGTCCAACAGACCTTAGCCAGGGTTGAGGAATGTCTATTCAAAGTTGTGGGTGTGGGATGGGCTAATGTTTCCGGGATATCATGTTAATGAGGTGGGGAGGAAGGCTTTATTCAATGTGGCGGAGGGTGTTCTGGGGCAGTTCTTGGAGATGACATGTCTCTGATGGATACAGGGACGCTCATTCATCACAAAGGAGATACACTCTGTCCTGTCAGCAGACCATGCAATGGAAGTTGCCAGGCTAGCTGCCTTGCCTTTACTTACTCCTGCCACATGTAATATAGCAGCGCTGGCACAATGTGGCACTGAAATGTCCAACTACAGGTGGGCTGCCTGACCCATCCACTGTAATATAGGCAACAGATCGGGTATGGGCAAGGAGGTGGCAGACAGGCTACCTGTATTATTTATGAGATCCTCTCCACTTTCAAATAATTTGACACACACACTGTAAAATTCTCCCCTACACATCAAAATACTTCAATGGTTGTAAAGGGGGTTGTTATGAGGAGATGATGGCAGAGTGGTGATGTCCCTGGACTAGTAATCCAGAGACGTGGGCTAATGACCTAAAGACCATAACAAGTATCACTGATTGTTGAGAAAACCTGTTTGGTCCACTAATGACCTTTCGGGAATGAAATCTGCCATCCTTATCTGGTCTGGCCTCCACGTGACTTCAATCACACAGCAATGTGGTTAATTCTTAACCTCCCTCTGAATTGGCCTAGCAAGGCACTCAGTTCAATGCAAGTTAGTAAAGAACAACACATGCTGGCCTCACCAGTGACAGCTATCCCAATAAATAAGAAAAAAGTTAAAGTTTTTGACACATCATGAAGTTGTGAAAGGTGCTATATAAATGCAGGTTTTTCATTCAGAAATCATGTTATTTATCCCATTTATACTAAAGCAAGGACAAAGATAAACCTAATAAAAACCAAAAGAACTGCAAATGCTGTAATTCAAGAAGAAAAAACAAAGTTGCTGGAAAAGCTCA
>NC_063335.1:42281303-42346768 GCF_021869965.1 Rhincodon typus
TTCTGATGAAGGGTCACCGGACCCGAAACGTTAACTCTGTTTTCTCCTTCACAGATGCTGCCAGACCTGCTGAGCTTTTCCAGCAACTTTGTTTTTGACAAAGATAAACCTCCTTGACTACAAGCATAAATGTGACGTAAAACTACTGCCATAATCTTTGAGTCCTTAACAAAAGTAATAAAGGATCAAAGTCAATTATTTAATATAAAGTAACTAACACAATTTCTCCTTCACTTCCTATCCAAGAATAGAACAAACAAAAGATTCCTAAAGCCACCAATCACAAGAGAGATGAAATATCAATAACCTACTCAATGAGCACACTTGAAACTCGCTAATATTCTGGCTGCTTGATTGAATATTGAGCTCTTGCCTGATGGTGGAGAACAGTCTAATGAACTATCCCACAAATCACGGTTTAATGTGAATCTGCTTATACATATTGCTTAATTAAAAGTTGTGATCTTATTAACATGTGCTTTGGCACTGCAGATGTAATGCTCTCGTCTCAGCAATGTGAATAGAGCTAGGTTGTAAAAGTTTTATAAATGGCCTTGCCTATTAAATCGTAACTCTTAAGAAGCTGTCATTTAATATGAGTTTTCTCTTCTCCTTTCTCTGTGTAGCTTTTGTCTTTGAAATGAGAAGGTGGTGGTATGTTGATGGATGACGGCCTGTGTGGTACTATGCTCTGCACAATAATTCATAACAAGTTCAAATCCCAGTTAGAAGAGCTTCCAATATTCAATTATTTTTCTTGATTAAATTTTACCCACTTTAGTTTAGGGTAACTTTGACCTTCACTGCCGGCCTAATACAGGGTCAATTTTTGAATTTTGCAAAAAACTAGTAGTAGGCAAGTAGTTATGCATTCCACCCTCAATTTTACATTTTAGTGAGGGCAATGGATATCATAGACACACCAATACACTGGTGCACATTTCCAGAAAGGTCTGGGCCATTTTATTGTCCTCGATAAACATTCGCTTTAGTGGGGCTGCAGGATTTACGCAATGGAAATTATTTTGTTCAACTATTCTTAAACTAGATACTAATGTTAGTAAGATTACTAGCAAGATCACTGATTTGAGGTACACCATTGAGTGAGTGTACAGAAACTAAAGCAATGCTTTTGTATAATGCTTCTCAATATTGATAAGTAATGAAACACCAACATTTTTTGAGAAGCTTGCACTAATAAACAGAAAGAAGGAAAAACTTAGTCCACAATTTAACTTGGAGGTGGTGGGCTTGGGGGTGGTGGCCTTGCCCAAGGGTAGACAGTATGTTGGCAGTGCTAGTGGGGTGTTGTGTTTTCAGCAAGAGTGGTGGGGGGAGAAGAAAATTCTGGCCTTTTTTATGGTATCTTCCATGAGCTCAGGATATTCCAACTTACTTTCACCTAATGAGGCACTTTTGAAGAATAATCACTGTTGTAATCCAGAAATTGAATACAAGAGAGTTTGCGAATGTGAGTTCCATTTTTAAAACCTGCAAATAGGAAGCTGTCATCCACAAAAATGACAGTGATGGCACCTTAAAATGTAACTGATACACTGCTGTCTTTTAGGAAAGGATACCTGTCATCCATACCCCGTCTGGCTTACATGGAACCCAATTCCAAGCCAACTGCAGAGGACTCTTCACTGCCCACTGAAACCTAGCAACTCACCCAATTGATCAAGTTACAAATAGCAGTTCCAGAAGGTAGCTCATTCTGACTTTCTCAGGACAATTGGAAATGGGCAAATAAAGGTCAGGGTTGCTAGTGATATCCATATTTCAAGAATCAGTTTCAAAAATAAAATACTACTTTATATACTTGTATGTTTCTTTTGCACTTCAACCAAGTTACTCCACATGCTTCTAAATTCCATGGGTGTCAAGCATATCTTGTTCAATCCATCCTCATAAGTTCAAGCCACTCATTCCAGTTATCTATCTAATAAAAATCTTCTGAACTTCCTCCAATGTATTTACATCATTTATTAAATTAAGAGATAAAACCTGCACACTGTTCATCTCTCCCTTCCACCTCGTCATTTACAGTTGTTACTGAAATGATTTTGTTTCTCTAAAGCGAGACCGAAACAAAATATTTGTTCATCTGCCATTTCCTTATTATTGCCTATTAACTCTCCATCCTCAGTCTCTAGCAATTAACACTCGCTTTACTTACACTTATCCTTTTTAAATTCTTGGAGAAACTCTTGATTTTACACTCTAGCTAGCTTCCTCTCACACTGCATTTATTTTTCTCCTGATTCAGCTTTTAGCCATTCTCTGCCACTGGCATCTATTGCCATTCCTAAAGTGCCTTTTAATTGAATGACTTGCTCTCTACCATTTCAAAGGACTGTTTAGAATCAACGACATCACTGTGGATCTGGAGTTACATGTTGGTTAGACTCAGCAAGGATGGCAGATTCCTTCTCTAAAGGAAATCAATGACTGAGATGGGTTTCTGCAACAGTTGATTATAACTTCATAATCACCATTCCTGAACCTACCTTTCAAATCCAGATTTGAATTTAAAATTGTATCAGTTACAACAGTAGGATTTAAACCCATGTCCCTATGGTATTTACCTAGACTTCTGGTGTAGTGGTCCAGTGATATTACACAACAGCGTTACGTCCTCCTTTATGTTCCAAATGTATTTATGGAGATAGGACTTAGACTTTAAGATCTGGATCCCTTTCTTACCTTTTGGTATCGTTTTATTTCTGCATTTTTAAAAAAATTCTGGTTTTGTTACCAGGGTGGTGCTGGAGACTGGCGATGTTGTATACTTTTCACTGTACTCATGTATTCCCTTACATGAATACACATGACAATAAAATCTAATTCTAACTCTAATTAACTGTCTAACTTATTTCACCATTATAACTATATGATGTATATAGAGATTGACATTGATTTATTTGATTATAACTGCCCACTCATGGACGAGAACAGGCATCTGTTAATTACAAAAATGTATATTCAGGACTTAAGGGAGCAAGTGTTTTACACAGAAATATACCTTTTTAGGATGTGCAATATTATTGTCTGGAAAGATCAGTAATCAGTAAATAAAGAGATACTACATCGGTTGTTGAGAGTGGTATATTGCTGTTTTCTGTGGCAGGGTAACACTCTTGTTTCATCTGCATCAGGAGATTGTAGCTTCATGTCCCACTCAGGACATGCGCATACTTATTAACACAATCCAGCTATGGTCATTCTATCTCAGTGAGATACCCTGCTAGCATGAAAGAGACAATTGGCGCTAATCTTTTTCCCCTTAAACCTGCCTCTAGAAGATTGGTCCAAGGTGAGAACATGCCAGGTAATTGTATAAATTTGCTTCTGGTCCCACAAAGGTGGAAAATCCAGCTCAACATTTCAAATCAATTACCTTTCATCAGAGCTGAAATGTTTACTCTGTTTCTTTCTCTGCAGGTGCTTCCAGACCTGCTGAATATCTCAGGATTTGATGTTTTTATTTCAAAAAGTCTTGACTGTTTGTAAAGCATTTGATATCTTCAGGTTGTGGAATGTGCTATATAAATGCAATCACTCTTTCTTCTAGGCTCATTGCAGATGGATGCACCTTGTATTTACTGTGCTGTGTGTATTATTGCTGAATATCATTCATACATGTTAATGAACTAGTGTCATTGAATCATATCGCATGGAAACAGATCCTTTAGCCCAACTAATCCATGCCGAGTAGATTTCCTAAACTGAACTTGTCCTATTTGTCTGCATTTGGCGCATATCCCTCTAAACCTTTCCTCACTATGTACCTGTCCAAATGTCTTTTAAATGTTGCAATTGTACCCACCTCTACCACTTCCTCTGGCAACTCATTCAACATACGAACAACCCTCTGTTTGAAAAAGTTACCCCTCAGGTTCCTTTTATATCTTTCGCCTCCTGTGCCATAAGTCAATGGTGGGTCCACTGTTGTTTGTCATTTATATAAGCAATTTGAACGAGGCATGGTTAGTAAGTTTGCTTGATGACACTAAAATTGGTTGTATAGTGGACACTGAAGGTTATCTAAGAGTACAACAGGTTCTTGATCAACAGGGCAGTGGGCTAGGAAATGGCAGATGAAGTTTAATTCAGATAAATGCGAGATGTTGCACTTTGGTAAGACAAACCACGGCAAAACTTACACAGTTAATGGTAGGGCCCTGTTGATGAGAGAGATCTAGGGGTTCAGGGTACATAGTTTGTTGAAAGTGGTGTCACAGGTAGGCAGGGTGGTGATGAAGACATTTGGCATGCTTGCCTTCATTGGTCAGAGCATTGAGTACAGGAGTTGAGATGTCACTACTTGTAATTTCACAAATTATTTAGAGGCAAGATTGATCTAACCTTTTCCTTTTACAGAATTAATCCATTTTCACCCTGACATTATAGGAGACACTTTATTCACAATTCTATCAAGCAAAGAGATATACTGGTATCCCTGAGAAGATGCCCCAGTGTGGCATGGATAAGGTAGTGGAAACTCATGGAAGCAGCTGCATGATAAAAAAATTACATTTGAATTAAATACTGATTTGGGAGCTTTTATTTTCTAAAGCTATGGATTACAATTAATTTTAAGTGTGCAGACTTTCAGAACAATCATGAGGCGGTAGTTTTCACAGCTATATAGATGATTAAAAAGTCGTTTTCTCAAATGTTCTCACTGGAGTTTTTTGGAAGAAGAAACATTTAATTGCGGCTATAAAGCACATATGCTTTCAGCACAAAGTGTAATCTGTATGGTGGTGTGACATGGCATGTAGTTATTTGTCATATTTCAACTCAGTGTAATTCCCGATTGCATTTACACAGTGTTATCATTAACAGAGACTGCATAAAAAGGCAAGGCAACAATTTATCTCCATTTAACATAGCAGACTGAGTGCAGGAGTCACCACCTCTTTCAAAGGGGATCAGACCAAAGTATTTTTAATCAGACGTTAACTTTGATGAGAAGGCAGCAGCGTGGCACACTCCATTACTGCTTCTAGGAGATTCCATAGTTACAGATTCTTTACCCTGACTGCAAAGCAGCTTTTTTTGTAGTGTGGCAATGATACAAACTGGACATGTTGTATTCTGGCAACTGCTGAAGTAGTCTACACTTCTATTCATGTCCAAATCCTTTCTTTGACAAGAGCGTTTTTGTCTACTCAATGTTTCAGACGTAATCACTGAAAAAACTGTTCTTTAAGAACAGGCTTTACCATTTTGCTGGAATTACCAAGCTGAGGAAGCATTCCCACTGTGTTACTGAGTCATTAACACACAGCAACTGTTGTACAGGCATGCCAGATCACTACACTATATGAGCTGCTGTTCATTATGGAGGTTGCTACCACCATTAGCTTTGAGTATAGGAAATTACAGATCTAGTGTGGTAGAGGGAAACCACTTCCTGGTCTAATCTGGAGTTCTGTGTCCAGTTCTGGTTGCCCTGTGATAGGAAGGCTATTAATAAGGTAGAGAGGGCTCTGAAGAAATTTATCAGGATATTGCCAGTTCCGGAAGGTTTGAGTTATAAAGAAAGGCTGGATAGGCTGGTAATTGTTTCACTGAAGCGTAGGAGGTTTGTAAAATCATGAGGGGTACAGATAGAGTCAATGGTAGGTATCTTTTTCCTAGGATGGGTGATTTCAAGACGAGGATGCATAAAGAGATCTCCTTCTCAATCGCTCCCCTTTCCTGAGGTAAGGTGACCCTCAGGTTAAACCACCATCAGTCATCTGTCTCTAATGAGAGAGCAGCTCTCTAATCTGATCTCACTATGGTGAATTTACCTTTTATAATGTATGAAAACTATATACACATACATTTAAATATGTTTTAATTTAAAACTTCAATGTTATGTGTTCCTGCCAAATTTATTCAATTTTGTTTCCCTTCTACCCTATCTTTTATTCGTTAATGATGTGGGTATCGCTTAACAAGGTTTCAATTAAATGGCTACTAGGCCTTTTCACAGGATACATAATAGTCAAACAAATTTCTTTGGTTCTGAAGTTACATGTAAGTCAGAACACATAAAGCAGCAGGTTTCTGATGTATGAGGAGAGATTGACTAGGTTGGGATTGTTTTCACTGGAGTTCAGATGAATGAGGGGGGATCTCACAGAGACTTATAAAATTCTAACAGGACTGGTCAAGGTAGATGCAGGGAGGATGTTCCCGATGGTGAGTATGTCCAGAACCAGAGGTCACAGGTTGTTGACTTGCTCACTGAGCTGGCTTGTTCTCGTTCAGACGTTTCGTCACCATGCTGGATAACATAATCGGTGGAGCTTCTGATGAAGCGATGTTGTTGTACTCCGCTTGGAATTTATACTGTCTGGTCCATTATGGTGAGTTGTGTCATTTCTGGTTTTGATCTGTATGGGTTTGTATATGGAAATGACAGTACTCACCATAACGGACCAGACAGTATAAATTCCAAGCCGAGTAGAACAACATCGCTTCATCGGAGGTTCCGCTGATTATGTTATCTAGCATGGTGATGAAACGTCTGAACGAAAACAAGCCAGTTAGGCGAGCAAGTCAACAACCTCATCCACAACCCAAGCTACAGATCTTTGCTAAAACTTTAAATCAGGGGTCACAGTATGAGGATTTGGGCTAGACGATTTAAGATGGAGATGAGGAGACATTTCTTCACCCAAAGAGTGGTGAGCCTGTGGAATTCATTACCACAGGAAGTAGTTGATGCCAAAACATTGAATGTATTCAAGAGGCCACTAGATATAGAACTTGGGGCGAATGAGTTCAAAGGTTATGGGGAGAAAGCAGGATTAGGCTATGGAGTTGGACGATCAGCCATGATCGTGATGAATAGCCTCCTCCTGTTCCTATCTTCTATGTTTCTATGTTTCTACCTATAATCATTAATAAACCAGTTTTTTTATAGCAATCTGGAAGTTCCAGATTGAAGTAGTCATTATTGATAATGTCTCTTTATTGTAACTTTATTTAATTAGCTAAATTCAAAATTCTAGCAGCTGTGAGGGAATTTGAACTTGGATCTCCAGATCATTAGGTCAAGCTTGTATATTACTAATGTGCAGAAATATAACCATGATGCCTCAGTTCTTATCTGTGACAATAAAGTGCTAGTCAATGCCTTGAGTTTTACGTTTAAACGCAACTTGATAGTTATGACTTTAAGTGCAGACTGTAGTTTGAAAATGTTCTGCTTTTTGAGGAGAATTTCAAATACAATATAAATACATGAAAACTTTTGTGTTTTGCTTTAGAGTATGCAGTGCACACTTGAAAGCACATTTGATGGTAGGTTGTTTAAAAGATTACAAGTTTAAACAGGGGATCATTTGTCTTTGGATAGTAGGATAATATAAAATGGATTATATCACATCAGTTATCTGTTGTACATTACATCCATTTTGTGGCCAATATGATTGATAATGGGGAGAAATGTATCACTAGTAGCAGAACTAATTTCAGTCAGAAAAAGAATTACCTCTGTGGATGAGCAATAGAAAATGAAATAATTTCAGAGTGAAACTTGAATACTCAAAGCACCATGTGTTACAGGTAGATTGCTTTGAATCTGGCTAAGCAGAAAAGTGAAGTTGTTTGAAAATCAGTCACTTTTTACATCACTTTTGAAGGAATAAAATTTTTAGAAAGCTCACCTGAACACTTTATTCAGGTGCTGCATTAGCGTAGCATAGTTCCAAACCAGTTACTGACCCTGTCACTTTGCAGGCCACTCTACCCTGTGCTCCAAGTGACCTTTAACCTCATCCAAACCGATTTTGTCCAAATTTTCTACAGCTCAATTGGCCTCACCTCAAATCTGGAAGTATTGGAAATCCAGCCGCACATTGGTCCTGTGGATGTTAGATTTGAGATATTGTATCGGTGCAAGATAATATCATGACAGGTTACTTTTAGAGTGTGCATTGTTGCATTTTTTAAATTGCATTTTTAAAAGATACCCTATTCAATTGCAGACAGCTGCCTTTGGCCCAGGTAGGCTATTTTAACAAACGCTATTCTAAAATATAGTAAAAGAAGATAATTAAAACTAAAGGCTACTTTTATGAATTGATATTAAATGCTTTAACATTTTATTTGCATTTTATTCCTATAATAACATTTTGATTAAAAAGAATCTATAAAAGTGGGGCATGACAGCCAGTTGATCATTTGTAAGATTCTATGTTATAAAGAACAGTTAGAAAAGCTGAGAAACTGCGAAACCCATCATAGTTCAATACCAAAAATCAAAAGTTGACTTCGCAAGGTTGCTGCACATTCTGAGTTTGAAGACGGATGAAAAATGCAGCCGTGTCCCTGGCTTTCCACGTGCAGCGAGTCTTGTTGTGTGCTCAGCCCTCATCGACGGGGTATGCCTGTCCTGAGATCTAAGAAACTCTATCGGTCCTTGTGATCTGTACTCAGCTCCTCTCTGCCGAGAGTGATGGGCGCTGTCGCTAGTAGCATGTTGGTCACTGTGGTTGGCTACCCAAGAAGATGAAGATGGATGCAGGTAAACCCAGGAACAGCAACAACAGGCCTCTGCTGGAGGAGGACGAGGATCACCTAGCTCAGGGACACTGTGATAGAACTGGGCTGGATACTGGAGCTGGACCTGAGGGCTGTGGGAATGGAAGGCTGTCATCTCCCTACTGCTGTGACCTCATTGCGGCTCTGAACGTCGATGCGTTTGGCTCCCTTCAGGAAGCAATGGATGCTCCGTGTGGGATTTCTCAATCGTGCTCCCACAATTACATCAGGACAGTGACAGATACCATCAGTGAAAGGTCACACCAGTTCATTTGTTTTGACCAAGGTGAGGTCAGTGCTATAGCCCAGGTGATAGGATTCAGGAAGATAGCTGACTCCCCCACTGAGAGTGCTGTATGACAATACTGTGGTATTCATCATCAGAAAGGTGTTCCATACCATTAATGTTCACGTGATTACTGTTATTACTTCCTGGAGGTGTGTGCCCACTGCCCTGGCAGCTGCTATGACTCCCATGCCCCGATGTACTCTGGTGTACCAAGTGTATTTAAGGGTCCAGATGCCTTACAAGTCTGGTTACTGGAGGACAAGGGATACTCAGTGTGACCAAGGCTCATGACACCATTGCGCACCCCACTGACTGATGCAGAGCACAGATATAACAGGGCCCGTGCTGTGACCAGGGACATGGTGGAGCAGATGATAGGGCTGTTGAAGATACGGTTCCACTAATTGGACAGGTCTAAGGGTGGGGGGGCCTTCCAGTATAGTCCGGACAGAGGGTGCTACATCATCCTGGTGTGCTGTGTAGTGCATTACGGGAGGTGTTGTATTGGATGCTGAGGAACTGGGGAAAGAGGAGCAGTATCCCGGAGACACGTTAGCTGACGTTGTCCGTAACAGTATTCAGCTGCATCGGGCACTAGAGCCAGACAGGACATGATTCATCCAGGTCTCATGCAGCAGGCGATCGTAGAATAGTAAAGTAGTCTTTGGTCATGATGCCAGAAATTTAGTTTGCATTGTTGGGCTGAACTGAAGTGACTATCAGTTTTATTTGAGTTTCTTTTTCCTATCTGTAAATGAAAGTTCAGGTATGGAACTGTCTGATTGCTTGCCTGTATGTGATGTTCCCCGCCTGGACAATAACAAGCTGTGGGTCTCCAGCAGGCACTGGGGACAGAGTAGCATTGACTTACAGGATGTTCAGATGGACAGTAGCTAAGGACAGGTGTAATGCGTGACGTAGTGGTTAAACAGCAACTAAGGTGGGAGAACAGTGTTATATGTGTGAGCGAGTTTCTGCCCTGTTAGCTATGCGCCACTTACAGGGACATAGATAGGGTGAATAGCCAAGATCTTTTTCCTGGGTGGAGAAGACCAAAACTAGAGGGTAGAAGTTTAAGGTAAGAAGGGAAAGATTTAAAAAGGACCTAAGAGGTAACTTTTTCATGCAGGGGGTGGTTTGTGTATGGAACGAGCTGCCAGAGAAAGTGGTGGAGGCTGGTACAATTACATCTGGAAAGGTAGATGAATAGAGGGGTATGGACCAAATGCTGGCAAATGGGTCTAGGTCAGATTGAGTTGATGGATCGGTGCAGGCAGGTTGGACTGAATGGTCTGTTTCTGTGATGTATGGCTCTATGACTTGAGAATGTGTGGGGCACTGTGCCATGACGTTGCCATTGTGGGGCAACACTGGATGGCCAATATTTGTCTTTTCAAAGATGGTACAGGCACAGGGATGCTGATCCTTCAGCAGATATCCTCTGAGTGGTGAGTTGTTCCAGGTGGTAAGATGGGATGGAAACTGCACATGAGGGATGCGATAGCGGTTGGGCAGTAATTAAAGGAGGGCTCATTAATATAAAGTTAGAGAAACCTTTCAAAAAATTTGAAACAACTCAGTCTTGGCCAAAAAATGTAAGATTCAGCCCAAAGCATTTTTTCAACCATTCTTACGCTCACTCTGTTCATGATAAATGTGAACTGTTATGACAGGGAATACTATCTGGAAACCTTGGTGGAAGCAGATTCAAATAAGGATATTTGTAAAGGAATAAGATAAATACTTGTAAAGGAGAAATTCACCGGATATTTGATGGGGCAAGAGTAAGATAGTGAACCGACTGGATTAGCAAAAAGATGGCCCAGGCCAGAGAGCCAACTAATTCTATGATAAGAATGACCTCAATAGAGATTGCCATAGATGATGTAACATTTGGTTGTAAAAGAAAAGAAGTGAAATTCCAGAGGTATTTCAACTTCTACATACCTACGTAATATAACTGTTTTTTTTAAATATTCATTCATGGGATGAGGGCATCACTGCCAGGCCAGCACTTATTGCCCATCCCTAAATGCCCAGAGGGCAGTTAAGAGTCAACCACATTGCTGTGGGTCTGGAAGCACATGTAGGCCAGACCAGGTAAGGATGGCAGTTTCCTTCCCTAAAGGACATTAATGAATCGGATGGGCTTTCCCCCAACACTCAACAATAGATTCATGGTCATCATTAGACTCTTAATTCCAGACTTTTAAAAAAACTATTGAATTCAAATTCCACCATCTGCTGCATTATGATTTGAACCCAGGTTCCCAGAACATTATCTGGGTCTCCAGATTAATAGCCCAGCAATAATACCACGAGACCAGCACCTTCTGTAGGAAGCAGTTAAAAAAAAATTGTGGGAGTGTTCCACATCATTCAGTAGCTGAGAACATGAGATAGACACATAGCTAAGTAGATTGATTCAATTAATTGTTATTACATTTGTGTAAGCAAAATAGATAGGTGGAGAAAAAAAGAACTGGAGATAATATCATTTGTAAAATGTACTGAATTGTTGATCTGGGATTTTGATTGATAGCCAAAAACAATATTTGCTGAAATTCTTAGCTCAACATTTAAAAACGATAGCTTAAAATCCAAGGATCGCACAGAAAGCTCTAAATGGATTTCTACACAGTGCTTTAAAAAATGTGTAACCTATTAATGTTATCATTTTGAAATTATACAAAGGGCTTCTTCTTTAATTAGATTTCATAAAGTCCAGTGTTTTCCTATGGGATAGAATAAATCTTCCTATTGGTGTATCTGGCTGCAGAATAGCTATGCGGGATTCAACATGTTAAACTTCTTAATGACCTCTTGTAATTAAATGCAGGATCTGCAGTCATAACATGTAGCCCTGATCAACATTAGGAACAACATTGAAAAGAAAGTAACCCCATTTTCTTTTTGCCAGTGGATTGCACAGAGTGAAGCACCCATCATTTTAATGAAGTACTGTTGCTGGTATTTCTCATTTGAGCTTTCTTCCTGAACTTCTCACCTATTTGCATTTCAGTAAAGAAGCGCAAACATTCATCATGGTATAACCGTGAGCTACTTGGATCTAAATTACCCTAATCTGGCACCACTCCAACACACTATAAATGGAGTAATTGTCCTTGATTATAAAATTTGCATTTTTTGCCTTTAATTGCTATCATTATATTTTTGTAATTCTATTAATTTACCCTATGACAAATTCTGCTTTTAATACTTTGAATTTGCTTCTCGAAGTATTGGCTTCAACACTGATTTTCACGTTTTGTTGATTTTCTGCTGTTGCATGAACATTTTTTGTCTATAATGCACTGAAGCTATAATTAATCACTGAACAATTCTACAACCCTATTGAACTTGCTTTCCAGCTTCAGAGCTGGCACTGCATTTTCCTGCTCTGTTTGGTTTTATTTATATGCACACTTGGGTCTTTTATTACTTCCCCGCACTTCAAATCGGTGCTTAGCATTGTGAGGTCAGTGACAGTGCTTAGCCTTAGTCCCCCATGACTGTAGCCTCAGCCATAACATGAGTAACATCCACTGCTGCAAGTTCTCCATTTGTTAAACTCAGAGCCTCTCTAAATATGAATGTTGTTAAATATGGAGCTGAGCCGCGATGAAGATTGTGACAAACTAAAACTATCAGACTGAGGCAGAGACTTCTGGATTTCATTTTACACCATGGCCTTCATCTCTTCGGTCCTTAGCAATTAACTGGGTTCAAAGCATCGAAAAATTATAGATAGAAACGTAGTAAGAATTATGGCACAAAAGAAGGTTATTTGGTCCATTATGTCTGAAAAGAAGGTAACTTGGTTCATCATGTCATCAGCAGAATAGAGTGGACCAGTCTATTCATGATTTACTGCTCTTAGTCCATGGCCCTGTAGGTTATGGCACCTTGAGTGCATTTTTTTAATGCATGGAGGGCTTCTGTCTGTACTAACAGTTAGCTCAGTTGGTTGGATGATTGCTTTACAACATGACTCTAATAACATGAGTTCAATATCCCTCACCCCTCACCTAAGGTGTGGTGACCTTGAGGTTAAACAGTACCAACAGTTGTCTCCGTCTAATGGGAGAGTAGCTTATGGTCATCTGGGACAAGGGTGATTTTCATTTTGATTTGTTCAGGCAGTGAATTCCAAATGGTACCATTCTCTGGGTGAAAATTATCCCTCCTTGATGTGCTTCTAATTCTGCAATCGTTTATTTTACATTGATGCCTTCTGGTTATTGACTGTCAGCAAATAGAAATTGCTTCTTCCTTTTCACTGTATTGTCCCTTCATTATTTTACTCACTGTAATTAAACCTCTCCTCTGTTTCAAAAAAGAGCAGCCAATTCAAGCTTTCATGGAATCATAGAATCTCTACTCTGCAGATAGAGGCCATTTGGCCCATCAAGTCTGCACCGACTCTCTGAAGAGCATCCTGCCCAGGCCCATACCCCCCACCCTACCACCATAACCCTGCATTTACCTTGGTTTATCTAGGCTTCCTCATAGGATAATTTTTCTATTCCTAGTAACAATGGATTTCTGTCCGCTCTCTCTCATGTGGTCACATCCTTCCTATAATGAGATGACCAGAATTGAGCTCAGTACTCTAGCTGTTGTCTAACGAGTGTTTCGTACAGTTTTAGCATTACCATGCCTACTCTTTTGTCTAAGGTTTGGAGGTAACATTGTTTGGATTTGGAACCCTCCTCTGGTATGTTTGGCATGTCTCACATGTATTCATGAGTCTTTGAAGATCCTGATCCATCAATGGCCAGGTCACAGGGTAACATGCAAGTTGTCTTGTGTGTTCAATACCCATGTGTCCTTAGTGTAATGTGGACATGCTATCTTGGCATAATGCTTTTGGTATTAACTCATAGAGTCATACAGCATGGAAATAGACCCTTCAGTCCAACCAGCCCATGCTGACCATAATCCCAAACTAAACTAGTCCCACCTGCCTGTGCTTGGCTCATATCCCTCCAAACATTTCTTATTCATTTACTTATCTAAATGTCTTTGAAATGTTATAACAGAACTTGCATTCACCACTTCCTCTGGAAGTTTATTCCACACGTGAACCACTCTCTGTTTAAAAAAAATGCCCCCCATGCCTTTTTTGAATCTTTCTCCTCCCACCTAGAAATATTAGGGCTAGTTTCCTCTTGAAATGACTTATTGTGATGAAATAAATTTGATCTCGTTGTCAAAAAAGGACGAATCTTCTCAAATACTTCTACAATCCTGTCAGACCTTCCCTGGATGATGATCTTTTACAACACTTGTGGTTACTTATCTTTGGCAGCAACTGTTCAGACTGGCTCAGGCCAAAGTGTAACAGATTAATCTTGAGAAAGGTTTCAACTTCACAGCCTGGAGCATAAATGTGTAGGTGAAGAGGAATATCGCAGTCTTTGTATGGGTTAGGTAATCTGCTCAGCGTGTCAGACATAATCATTCTCGTGCCTGTCTTATGTCTAACTTCAAAGTTTCATCTTTGCCAACTGTTGACTAATTTGATTGTGTTTGTTCCACCATAGTGTCTCAGATTGAATTTTATCAATTGTCACTGTACCTAGATTTATGCAATACAGCAGTCCAACAATGGCACAGTGGCTCGATGGTCAGCACTGCTGCCTCACAGTGCTGGGGACCTGGGTTTGATTCCAGCCTTGGGTAACTGCCTCTGTGGAGTTAGCATGTTCTCCTCGTCTCTGTGTGGGTTTCCTCTGGGTCTCTGGCTTTGTGCCACACTCTGAAGATGTGCAGTTTAGGTGGATTGGCCATGGTAATACATAGTATGCAGGGATATGCTATGTGGGTTAGCTGTGATAAATGTGGGGCTATGGGGATTGGATCTGGGCGGTATGCTCTTTGGAGGGTCAGTGTTGATTCAATGGCCTCTTTCCGCACTGTTGGGATTCTATGATTCTAATTGATTTCATTGGTATCTACCATGGAGAAGATTTCAGGAACCTAAGATGAACTTGCATGGCAACACTTCAGGTGTGATTCTGCCAATGCATGGAATCTATTATACATCGTAAGATGGTCTTTCATAGGAGCACTAATTGCTGAAGTACATATCTTTCAGGATGCAATAGCTCCCATGTCAGTTTTAGCTTTTAAGGTGTGTTCTTCTGCCTTTTCAAGACATACAATATTAATCATTGTACATTGCCTTGTTCAATCGACATGGTGCATGAAATTAAAAATATGGAAAGCTTGGCCATCTTCTAAAATTTGACTTTTGTTTTGTTGGGTCTGAACTTCGTTGATGTGTTTGCATTTGTGCACCTTCTTAAGCTTAGGAATGGGCAGCACAGTGGCTCAGTGGTTAGCACTGCTGCCTCACAGTGCCAGGGACGTGGGTTCAATTCCACCCTTCGGCAACCCTCTGTGAGGAGTTTGCACATTCTCCCTGTGTCTGCATGGGTTTCCTCTAGGTGCTCTGGTTTCCTCCCACAGTCCAAAGATGTGCAGGCTAAGTGGATTGGCCATGCTAAATTGCCCATAGTGCTCAGGGATGTGTGGGTTATAAGGGAATGGGTCTGGGTGTTGGTGTGGACTTGTTGGGCCAAAAGGCCTGCTTCCACACTGTAGGGATTCTATGTTCTATGAATGCTATTGTATTGTTGTACTATTTTGTTGATCACGTGTGTTTTATTAAGGATTAAAAGCAAAATATTGTAAATGCTTGAAATCTGATACAAAGAGAGAATACTGGAGAAACTCAGCAGGTTTGGCAGCATCTATGGAGAGAGAAACAGAGTTAACGTTTTGAGCCTGGGCTAACTCTTCTTCAGAACTGGGATCTGGCTTGGCCTTTGGAAGTGGTTAATGCATGTGTGCCCGATCATTTTTAGTGCCAGATAATAAGAAAAGCTGGACAGCTTTTATGTAAGTGTGACAAACCTGACTGTTGGAGACCTTGCTGGTTTAGTACATTTTGTTGACCATAGCAAATGTAGTATGTAATCACTATGGCTTCATACCAGCACCCATTCTCAAGTAATGCAACAATGGTATGGCTGGAATTGCTGTGCTGATGATGACTAACTCAAAGAGCCGCTATGACCATTTCTCTTTGGAAAGATCATACTCATGCCCTTCGCTGTGGGATCTTCTGATAAACTGGCCAATAGATTCTTGATGTTGCTGCCTGTATGGCATGGGTTGAAGCCTATTAACCGTGAAATTAATTCTTCCTTTGAGCTAGACTTCAAGAATCTTCCAGATCTTCTTGAGATCTTCTTGATCATTCATGTGAAGACTGGATGTATTAATTCTGTAAAGCTTCTCCTTATCAAAGCTCTATTCTCCGGTCATCTATCGCTCAGTCTGTAAACTGGAACTGCATTTTTTTGGAATAGCACAGTAATTTATTATCACTTGTATTTTTACAAAAGGCGGCCACTACCAAATCATCCTGTTGGATTAGTTGTAATTTGGTTAAGGTATCACTAGTATCCAATCCATTATGACGTTTCCCTTGTCCATGAGTCTGCTTTAAAAAGTATGGAATGTGATAAATTAAGCCACTTTTTCCTGACATTGTCTGAAGCTGTTCTTTCCTTAAGAACAAAGACTTCGCAGCTGCAATTATGAGAACTGTTACTTATGTATCAACTGTTAGGAACAGAGCATTATAGTCTTCTATTGGACTGAACTTCACTAGCCTGGTTCTCCAGCTCAATATTGCACATCAGACTATCTATTTTCCTTAATTAAGGCAATCTCAGAAATTTCTTTTGCGTTGAAAGAACTTACAGACTAATCAACAAGAAATCAGCTCTGGTTTTTTGTTATTTAATGCCTAATCTACAGAAATATACTTAAAAGTGAGAAGTTCACCCGTTGTCCTAACTCTGTTGTCCAAAGCTGTTATGGTTCTTCATTTAGTTTGCAAATATCTGTCACCAGGATATTGGCATCTTTGGTGCATAATCACCATCGCTACCGTATATGAATTTGTCTCCAACAAGATATTTTTACTTAATTCAGCAAATAGTATAGAGCGATACAGTCATACAGGTTAGAGGGCCCTTCAGCCCACCATGGCTATGCTGACCAATAGACAAATCCAATTTTCCTGCACTGGTCCATAGCCTACTATGCCCTGGTATTTTAAGTGCACATCCAGAGCTTATGTTAGCCGTTGGAACATAACAAATTGTATGCAGATATCATGGTATTGAAGAATCCAACAGACATTTCCTATAACAAAATACCATGGCTAAATATTATATTCCTCAGGGTCATGCATGTGCTAATATAAAGCAAGACGCAGATTCCTGAAATCTAAAATAAAACCAGAAAATGCTGGAGAAACTCAGCAAGTTAGGCAGCTTCTCCAGAAATGGGAAAAAAGAACGTCGTATTAGAGTCAAAATGTTAAATCTGCTTCTCCAACCACATATGATGTCAGGCCTGCTGAATTCCCTCAGAATTTTCTGTTTTTATATCTAATATTAAGCTATTAATTTTCAACAGAGCAGGATAGTTTCATTAGAGTTTCATGTTCCAAGTGATTCAAAGTGAAATGTGGCATGAGACCTTTGTATCCTGAGGTCGCAAACTGTGATAGTGTTGATATCGTGAGTATGTCCCTTAAAGGGAAATGGACACACTGATGTGAGACATGAGAAAACATGCTGCATGATTTCTAATGCACCATTGCATGAAGCTCTCTGATTCTCACTGCTAATTAAGCAATGATCGATATTTTTAATGAAATTGTTCAAACATGTTACAACATACCTCTGGAACAGGTGGGGCATGTCCGTCCTGGCCCTCCTCCAGTGTCACAATGACACCACTCGCAAACTGGAGGAGCAACACCACATATTCCACCTCGGAAGCCTACAACCCAATGGCCTAAACATGGAATTCACCAGTTTTAAAATCTCCCCACCCCTGGCCTCATCCCATATCCAAGCCTTCCTCTTATCCCCACCTCCTTGACCTTACACAGCCTGTCCATCTTGTCTCCCACTATCTGCCCCTCCCTTCCCACTGACCAATCTCCACTACTCCCTACCTGCACTTACCTATAACCATCTCACCTACCTTCCCCAGCCCCACCTCTCCTCTCTATTTATTTCTGAGCTCCTTTTCCACTCCCCATTTCTGAAGAAGGGTCCCGAACCAAAGCGCCAACTTTCCTGCTCCTCTGATGCTGCCTGGCCTGCTGTGTTCCTCCAGTTCCATAATGTGTTGTCTCTGACTCCAGCATCTGCAGTTCTTGCTATTCCCAATTAAACAGATATTTAGATCATCCAGTTAAATATTGGAAACTCACAGTGTATATTCATTACAGCAGTTTATATTTTAATATGTGCTGCACTCAGTTGATCCAGTTTATCATAACCCAGGTAAATCTTGACTTATGTTTCTTAAGTTTCAACCTATTTCTTTTCATAACAGGTATTATTTTCCAATTTGACCGTAATAACTGCACTCCCACAACATTTCAGAATTGCCTACCAAACTCCCTCTGTTATAAAGGCAGCTTTTTGGGTAAGTTGTCCAAACCTGCTTTTCTAATTCATTGTGCTTTGTGAACAATCAGATCAAGAATCTGCCTCCTAAACCAATAGCCCAATTGGCAACACGGATCATCATCTCAGAGAAGAGGTACCAAATGCAGCAGTAAAAAGGAACACTTGTGTCTCCAACAGTTAATACTGTGATTATCATAAGCATAGTACAGCAGGAAATCTCCTGGAGTGTTGCCACAGCTCAACACTTCCAGTATATAAATAGTAAAGCATATCTAGGGAAACATTAAACATGTTGTCAGAGTACAAATACATAAACAAAATAAATGAGAACGTTCCAGGGATAAGGTAACAATATGAAAGGGAATCATTTAATTCAAGGAGAAATATTGATAAGGCAGCTATTCTGATGTCAGCCATGAGTCAATGGTAGCACTTTTGTCTCTGAAGTCAGATGGTTGTAGGTTCAAGTCCCACTTCAAAGATTTAAGCACCAAATCCAGGCCGATACTCTCAGCGCAATACTGAGAGAGTGCTATGCTGCTAGATGCGCCTTCTTTCAAATCAAATTGAGACTCCATCACTCCTCTCAGGCCGATGTAAAAGATTCCACCGCACTGAATCCGAACAGGAGTTTTTGCTAGTCTGAGGCCAATGTTTATCGGCCAACCAACATCATATTATTATCACATTGTGAGAGCTTGCTGTCCACAAATCAGTTGTCACATTTCCTGCTTCACAACAGAGACTATAGTTCAAAAGTACTTAAATGGCTGTAAAGTGCTCTGGGATATCTAGTGCATGTGAAAGGCACTATACAAATGCAAGACCTTCCAGTGATTCGCACACAGTCTAAAGCCAAACTTGCAATTAATGCTTCTTCCCACAATTCATAACTTTTAAATGATTGCCATGTGCCAGAAATATGGATCTATTTTACAAGCAAGGCATGGAATACTGTTGGGAAGACCAAACTGTTTTTGAAAATTACAGTATTTAGAAAGAAATTGTAGTGACAACAGAGTTCAGCTGATGGAATTATCTAAGCTTCATGGACATGAACACAGAAGTATATTACCCTTCTCTGAACATGACTATCTGACCTCTGATACATTATTTTTCAATTATGCTGCTAAATGCCGCAAATGTGCCAAAACATACTAATATCATTAGTGCCTGCAACTCATTTAAAAGGAAATAATCAGGTGTATTTTAGACCATGTCATGTTCTGAAATGTGAATAAATGTGCGGGGAAAGGGGTGAGGTACAAGCCATTAGAATCGTGAGGCTGAACAAAACTTTTGTTGAATTGTTAAATCTGATATTTAGTTTGATGAGCTGAGGCAAAATGTTAAGAGATTTAGCTTTCCCAGATTGTCATTCATAAATTGCAGGATTTATGTTTACGTTTAAGCATTTTTCAAAACAAAAGACTGTCTTCCTGTATGCTTTAATTCAGGGAACGCAGTTGGAACTGAGCACTGGTTTCTGAATATGTTGCTTCGCAGAGTGGTAAACCTGGTCTCTAACACATTTCCCTGCATGATGATATAATTGTCTCAGTGCACGTGCTGAGTTTCCCTTGGAACACGGGAACACGATGGTCTACAAGTTGCTAATGACGGCACATTTAATGCACATGCTGGTATGAGTGTCTAAGTTGTCCAGTAATTTGTGGCATGGAAGAGCTATCCTGTGAATTGCAAATCACCACAAATTGTCGGACGATTTGCTTTGACTCCACTATTGGCCATGTGACAACAAGAGCGCAACCTCATCCTCTCCATGAATTGCCAGAAATTGCAGCATTTGCACATTAATTGCCAACTAAACACATTGCAGAAAGTTATTGCTATATCTTAACTGTGTGTAGATCCTTTTACGATTATGCAATGTCACTTAAAAACTCTTGAGCCCAGAAGGAGAAACTGTGGAGACTCATACTGAAATACACTGCATTATTTCTAGATATTTTTACATTTTAAGATTTTTATACACTTATCTTAATTTTGATGCGAATTTTTTACTCTTTCTTCTTGTTCTCATTTTATTTCTTTTTCTATTGCTGACTTAACTTGAATTCACCTTTTTATTTTCCATTCCTTTATCCCTTCAATCCTTTACGCAGTGAAATTTACGAGATAGGGTAGTGCTTCCATTATATATCAAGGCCTCTGATCTTTCATTGCCCTCAACATGTAGCTTTCAGCTTACACTTGTTGCAACCAGTAGTATAAAGTTCTCTGAGCTGACCTGTAACAGCAAGGGTCTAATTCACAGGACATGGCACTAGAAGTCCCACTCAGCAAAATCTAAGCTGACTCATAACAAGTCCAGAGATAGTAGGAACTGCAGGTGCTGGAGAATCTGAGATAACAAGGTGTAGAGCTGGATGAACACAGCAGACCAAGCAGCATCAGAGGAGCAGGAAGGCTGACGTTTCGGGCCTAGATCTTTCTTCAGAAAATTTTGCTTGGCCTGCTGTGTTCATCCAGCTCTACACCTTGTTATCTCATACCAAGTCCAGTCCACCCTGGTGCTCATTAATCTATATTGAGTCCCTACATCATCTCATTTAAAATTCACATGCTAGCATACCCTTTTCAGGGCCTCACTTATAATATCCTCCATTGCTAGAATCCACCAGCATCTCAATGTTCCATCAATTTCAGCTTTATTTTCAACTCCCTGTTTTCTATTGTCCCAAAACTGTCTTTGCACTGCCTACAATTCCCTGGAAAAGTCTACAGTTCCATCTCTGAACCTGCTTGTCTCCCTACGTTTGGACTTCTGTTAAAGATGCTTCTTAATATTTGCAACTTCGCTTTTGGTCACCAGTTCTGATATTTGCCTATAGTGCTAGATGTCATTTTTTGTCAGTTAACTCTTCTATGAAGCAGCTCAGAGTGTTTTACTGTTAAAGGTTGTTTGGAGAAATGCAATATAGTATGCTAACTGGCTTACCTTAGTCATGTAACCTCTACCTCCATTCTAAGTTGTTGCTTTCATTTTAGATTGTGGTAGCCATTTAAATACATCGATTGAAATGTGACATCAGAAGTGGCTGCTGAAATTGTGTGGATTTTCAGAGCTGCAAGAGAGTTAACTGCTGTAAAATAAACACCAGCAAAGAGGAATTTAAACTGCCCTCTGTAAATTTATTAGCCGATGCATAGAGTTTAAGAGTGTGGAGATTACGTTGGAACAACATTGATATTGATCAAGCCACAGCTAATGTAATGTGTTCAGTTCTGGAATCCATGTATGGGACAGATGTGATTGCACTGAAAGGGCAGCAGAAGAGATTTGCCAGGATGTTGCCTGGCCTGGAGGGTTTCAGTTCTGAAGAGAATTTGGACAGACAGGGGTTGTTTTCCTTCAAGCAGAGTAGACTGAGAGGAACATGACTGAGATGTATAAAATTATGAGGAGCAAAGAAAAGGTAGATAGGCAGGGACATTTCCCATTGATGAAGTGATCAATGACAGGGGGCATAGATTAAAAGTAAAGAGCAAAAGGTTTAGAGGGGATGTGAAGATAATCTTTTTCAACCAGAGTGTGGTGAGAATCTGGAACTCACTGTCTGCAAGGATGTTAAAGGCTGTAAACCCTCATAACACTTTAAAAGTATTTAGATGTGTGCATCAATGCCAAGGCATACAGGGCTATGGGCCAAGTACATGAAAATGGGATTGGTATTGTTTGGCCAACAAGACTTGATGGCTGAAAAGCCTTTTTCTGGGCTGGAGACCTCTATCGCTCTAACTTTGAAGTGCTCAGAGTGGTCAGAATGACTGTGAATTTTCCATTTCCTGCTGCCATGGAAATAAAAGACCAGGTGTGACAGGAGTGGAATTTGTTCTATCTGCAGAGGCAAGACTGTAAAATATTGAATTAGAAACCCAAATAATTAAGAGTATCAGCCCTGTTAGAAGTTTAATTTTTTGGGAAGATTTGTAGCTTGGGTTGTAGATGAGGCTGTAGATTTGCTTGCCGAGCCGGTGTTTTTGATTGCAGACGTTTCATCACCCTGCTGGGTAACATCGTTAGTGCGCTTCTGGTGTAGCGTTGATGTTCTGTCCTGCTTGTTATTTTTATGCCTTGGTTTGCTGGGGCGGTTGGCATTGCTTCTGATTCTGGCTTTCAGCGGTTTGTATAACGGGTCCAGTTCAATGTGTTTGTTGATGGAGTTTCTGTTGGAATGCCAGGCCTCCAAGAATTCCCTGGCATGGCTCTGTTTGGCTCATTGCTGTTATGGATGCGTTTGTCCCAGTCAAATTCGTGTCCTTCTTTGTCCGTGTGTATTGACACCAAGAGACACAACAATTCTAACTAGTCTCAATACACACGGACAAAGAAGGACATGAATTCAAGTGAGACAACACATCCATAATAGCATGAGCCAAACAGAGCCATGCCAGGGAATTCTTGGAGGCCTGGCATTCCAACGGAAACTCCATCAACAGACACATTGAACTGGACCCGATATACAAACCACTGAAAACCAGAACCGGAAGTAATGCCAACCACCCCAGCAAACTGAGGCATATAAATAACAAGCGAAACAGAATACCAACGCTTTATCAGAGGCGCACTGATCATGTTACCCAGCAGGGTGATGAAACGTCGGCAACCAAACACATTGGCTTGGTGAGCATGTCTATACCCTGTTAGAAGTGCTGGGGAAGGAGTGCTTATTGCAGTACATGATAGCACCAACACATCTAACTGAGTCCTGAGAGTTTGGACAACCGAAAGATGGTCTCATCAGAAATAGAATTTGTTTAGGCATAAGAGATCATGTTATGACAACATTTCTTGCCACAGAGTAGAAACTTACTGTCAAGAAAGTTGCGGGCATAGAGTCATACAGCATGGAAACAGAACCTCCAGTCCAATGTGTCCATGCTGATATAGTTTCCCAAACTAAACTAGTCCCACTTGCCTGCATTTGGCCCATATCCCTCTAAACCTTTCCTATTCATGTACCTATCCAAATGTCCTTTTAAATGTTGTAACTGTACCTGAATTTATTACTTCCTCTGGCAGTTCATTCCACATGCGAACACCCTCTGTGTGAAAAGGTTGCCCCTCAGGTATCTTTTAAATCTGTCTCCTCTCACCTTAAAAATAGTTCTGAACTCCCCCACCCAGGGAAAAGACCTTAGCTATTCACTTTATCTATGCCCCTCATGATTTTATAAACCTCTAAAAGGTCACCGCTCAATCTCCTACGGTCTAGTGAAATTAGTCATAGCCTATCCAACCTCTCCTTATCATGCAAACTCCAGTCCTGGCATGTGTAGAAGCTCAAAGGTTGTTAAAAAAACAGTTAGAAACTATTAATGAGATAACAAACAAAGCTTTGCATGATGCTGAGAGGAATTCCAGGTCAAATGACAGCAATATACTAGAAAAAGAATAAATACTTGCAGAAGGTCCAGTCAGAATATTAAGGCCAGAGGCAGCATGTAAACATATGGAGGACATCACACAAAGGAAAAGGAAGCATGGACATTGTGGGAAAAGCAGTCCTTAAAATGCAAGAAGCTGAATTATGTTGTAAGCAAGTATTTAACTTGAAAGAATGAAAACAAGTTAATAAAGGTGATTACTGGAGAGATGTCATCCACTGACAGTCACTCTGCTCCACACAACACATTGGCATCATAAGGTTTAAAGCTGGTAAATAGGTTATGACTGTGAGAATGAAGGATAGTATCAAGAAAATGTGAAATGCCAGATGACACCACTGTTTGTGCAACGTCATCAGCTTTACAGACCTGTGCAAAGCAGCTCAAGGTGGTGACTGGAAAATGATGTATTTGAAGATGTGGCTGAGTCTATGTCTTGGAATGACCTTGGCACCGGATAGTGGATAGCTGAGGCTTTTCACTGTATTTTACTGTGCTATTCATTGTAGAGTACAAGTGACAATAAATCATCATTCGCTCATTCATACATTAACATCCCGAGTGGACAAATGAACCTGAAAGCCCAAATCAGTTGGCCGAATGGAGACCTGGAGATGCATATAGTAGATGTTAAGCAAAATCCGCTCATTTCAGTTGAAGGAATTCTAAAGCTTGGATTGGTGTCCCTACACATTCCAGAAAAAAAATTGCAACATTTTTCAGGACACTAAACCATTGACTTAGATCTTAGAATGGATCTTAGAAGATTATATAGATGTTCTTACAGTCTCGAATGTCTTCCAGGAAAATATTATCTTGAAGCAGACGAGAGCATGAGACCAATGTACTGAGGAGGGTGCCAAGTGCCCTCAAATTCAATCTGAAACCAATGGTCTCACTGACAATGGAGTTCCTAAAATTTGAAAGGAAGAGAAGAAGGTCAAGAAATTGATCCTTGAGGAGCGGCAGCTGATCATTAGCAAGAGAAAGCCAAAGAAGCAGTTATCAAAGAAAACCAGAAGAAATAAAGATAAAAAAAAAGGAACAAAGATGCAATTAAAGATGCCTGAAGTCAAGTACAACAATCATGCACTAAAAATGAAAGGACCTCACCCAAATCCTGAGGTGAGTGGTGTAGCAGAGAGGTAGTAATTGACAGATATGAAAGCAGTGCAATGATTGCAATATCAGAAAATCAGCTTTCACGCTACTTAAAAAAAATCTTTCAACAACAGCTCAACATGTTCTGGAAATCATCAACAGAAAAACAGAAATTGCTGGAAAAGCTGAGCAGGTCTGGCAGCATGTGAAGAGAAATCAGAGTTAACGTTTTGGTTCCAGTGACCCTTCTCCAGAACTGATGTCAGCTATGCAAAATCGAATCAGAGATAGTAGGAACTGCAGATGCTGGAGAATCCGAGACAACAAGGTGCAAGGCTGGATGAACACAGCAGGCCAAGCAGCATCATAGGAGCAGAGAGGCTGACGTTTCGGGCCTAGACCCTTCATCAGAAAAGGGGGAGGGGAAGGGGGTTTTGAAATAAATAGGGAGAGAGTGGGAGGCGGATAGAAGAGGGATGGAGGAGAGGATAGGTGGAGAAGAAACAAACAGGTCGAAGAGGCGGGGATGGGGCCAGGAAAGGTGAGTGTAGGTAGGGAGTTAGGAAGGGGATAGGTCAGTCCAGGGAGGACGGACAGGTCAAGGGGGCGGGATGAGGTTGGTCGGTAGGAGATGGAGGTGCGGCTTGAGGTGGGAGGAGGGGATAGGTGGGAGGAAGAACAGGTTAGGGAGGCAGGGACGAGCTGGACTGGTTTTGGGATGCGGTGGGGGGAGGGGAGATTGCAATCCGACCCCACCACCAAAGACATCTTTCCCTCCCCACCTTTATCTGCTTTCCGGAGGGACAACTCTCTCCGTGACTCCCTCGTCCGCTCCACACTCCCCTCCAGCTCCACCACACCCGGCACTTTTCCCTGCAACCGCAGGAAGTGCTACACCTGCCCCCATACCTCCTCCCTCACCCCCATCCCAGGCCCCAAGAAGACTTTCCACATCAAGCAGATGTTCACCTGCACATCTGCCAATGTGGTATACTGCATCCGCTGTACCCGGTGTGGCTTCCTCTACATCGGGGAAACCAAGCGGAGACTCGGGGACCGCTTTGCAGAACACCTACGCTCGGTTCGCAACAAACAACTGCACCTCCCAGTCGCGAACCATTTCAACTCCCCCTCCCATTCCTCAGACGACATGTCCATCCTGGGCCTCCTGCAGTGCCACAACGATGCCACCCGAAGGTTGCAGGAACAGCAACTCATATTCCGCTTGGGAACCCTGCAGCCCAATGGTATCAATGTGGATTTCACAAGTTTCAAAATCTCCCCTCCCCCTACCGCATCCCAAAACCAGTCCAGCTCGTCCCTGCCTCCCTAACCTGTTCTTCCTCCCACCTATCCCCTCCTCCCACCTCAAGCCGCACCTCCATCTCCTACCGACCAACCTCATCCCGCCCCCTTGACCTGTCCGTCCTCCCTGGACTGACCTATCCCCTTCCTAACTCCCTACCTACACTCACCTTTCCTGGCCCCATCCCCGCCTCTTCGACCTGTTTGTTTCTTCTCCACCTATCCTCTCCTCCATCCCTCTTCTATCCGCCTCCCACTCTCTCCCTATTTATTTCAAAACCCCCTTCCCCTCCCCCTTTTCTGATGAAGGGTCTAGGCCCGAAACGTCAGCCTCTCTGCTCCTATGATGCTGCTTGGCCTGCTGTGTTCATCCAGCCTTGCACCTTGTTGTCTCAGCTATGCAAAATGTTGGTTTATATGCAGGAGATAGGCTGGGAATAGAGGGTGGGGAGTAAACAATAGGTGGAGATGGAGCCCAAAGAGAGAGAAGAACAGTTGGGCAGACAAAGGATTGGGTAACGATCAGCCTTAGAGAATGAATAGCTACTAGTAGTCCCTACTAGTAGCTAACAATGGCTTGTATGTGATAGCAGACCATTATGACAAGGCCTGGTGTGTGGGGGTTGGGGTAAGGAGAAGGTACCTCAAGCCCTGACGTTGTTGAACTTGATACTGAATACAGAAAGCTGTCGAGTTCCCAAGAAGAAAATAAGGTGCTGTTCTTCCAACTTGCTCTGAACTTCGCTGGAGCACTGCAGCAAGTCTGAGATGGAGATTTGGCCAGGGAACATGGTGGTGTGTTGATGTGGCAGGTCACTGGAAGGTCAGGGTTGTCTTTATGGACAGAACCTGCCCAGTCCATGCTTTGTTTCCCCAGTGTAGAGGAGACCACATTGTGAGCAGCAACTGCAGTAGGCTAGATTGTGAGAAGTGCAAGTGAAGCACTGCTTCACCTGGAAGGTATGTTTGGGCCCTTGGACACTGAGGAGGGAGGAGGTAAATGGGCAGGTGTTGCACCTTCTGCAGTTGCAGAAGATGGTATTATGGGGTTGTGGGGAGGTTTGGGAGTGAAGGAAGAGTGGACCAGGGTTTCCCAGAAGGAACGATGCCTGTGGAAAGCTGACAAGGGAGGGAAGGGGAATATGTATCTGGTGGTGGCATCCCACTGAAAGTGGCAGAAATGGCAGCTAATGATCCTCTGGATGTGGAGGCTGGTGGGATGATAGGTGAAGCCAAGGGGTCTCTATTGATGTTGTGGGAGGGCAGAGAAGGAGTTGAGGACTGAAGTGTGGGAGATAATATGGACCCAACTGAGGGGCCTGTCAACTGTGGTGCTGAGGAAGAAGGTGGACAGTTTGGAGGGCCTTTCTTGAAGTTGGCATCATCAGAACAGCTGTGATGGAGATGGAGTATCTGGGAGAATTAAATAGTGTCTTTACAGGAAGTAGGGTTTGAGGATGTGTAGTCCAGGTAACTGTGGGAGTCGGTTGATTTATAGTGGATAATATGGCCAACCTATCCCCAGAAATGGAAAGAGAGATGATGAGGAAGGGAAGGGTGAAGTCAGAGATGGACTAGGTGAAGGTGACAGTGGGGTGGAAATTGGAAGTGAAATTGATAAACCATTCCAATTCCAGAAGGGAGAGAGAAGCAGCGCTGATGATATCATCAATATGTCCGAGAAAAAGTTGTGGGTCAGGGCCAAAATAGGACTGGAACAAGAAATAATCCGTATACCCCACAAAGAGACAGGCATAACTGAGGCCTGTGTGTGTAGCAATGGCCACCCCTCTGATCTGAAGAGAGTGAGAGGAGTTAAAAGAGAAATTGTTCAGGGTGAGGGGGAGCTCAGCCAAGCAGAGAGGGTGGTGATGGACAGTGACGGTTCAGGCATTTGTTTCAGGAAGAAGCAATGAGCCCTGAGACCATCCTGATGGGGAATAGACATGTAAAGGGATTTCACATCCATGGAAATCTTCAACCCAGCAGAGATAGTGAATCCACAAAAAAACAGGCATCTTACTCTCATCAAGACTTCAACACAGGAAATATACACTCCTAGGAAAGGAAAATTATTGCTGGAATGAGTGGGTATCAGACAAGACATAAATGCCTTAGAGATAATGGATGAATTGAAAGTACAGAAACTGATGAAAGTAGGATAGACTGGAGGTGTTACAGTTCTGTTCATGAATGATCATTTTTCTTCATTGACCACAGATATTGGATAGTACGTGTAACTTGTAGATGCATTTTTAGTGTATTCATTTCTTTTCATGAATGAGAAATGTTTTTTTGAAATGCATTTGTACATTTTGTTCTCGCTGGCTAACCAGAGTAATTTGAAGTCTACCTGTAATGATTGAAACCAGGGACAGGTGGATGTCATTGGCTATGTGATCCTTGATTGGGGTTGTTAACCTCGGCCAACCAGAGAGCCCTGGCTGACAGATGTGAACAGAAGTTTCAGAATGTCTGTCCAGTCTGGGGACTGGCTTTGAGCTGCTTGGTCAGACCCCATGTACAGTGCACATGTAAATACAGCGTGATTTGGTGATGGGACCTCAGCCTCTGTGCAGTTACTTCACTGACCCCACTGACAATCACTTTTGTTTCAATTTGCGGTAGGCATTATACACATTACCTGAAACAGAAGTAAATGTAATATGTTGTTCTTTTTTGGTGCAATGTTATTTTTGTTAAAATGAGGCCTCAGGCCCAATTTTAGGAAACGCTGTACCCTCTGGCCTGTAGCAAGTGCTTGGTGTGCGCTGACCATTTTCAGTCAGCTGACAGGCCTGAACCAATGGCAGTCCATTGAGCCCTCAACTGTGATGCAATGGGCGGGATTAACTATGAAATTTCTTCCTGATCATTGGTTAAATATCGATTGTGTCTTTTATGAGTAAATATCCAGATTTTGTCCCACTTTGGGAACCATGTTTTAGGGAACAAAGTTCAAAGTTCTGTCTCCAACATATATTTTCTGCTTCCTTCCTGTGGTTTGCAAAATTCCAGATTCAAGCTTTCTTCCTTTTATCCTTCCTGATTTGTTACTTTCTGATTCTATTGTTTGTCAACCTTTCTTGTGCATCATTTAAAATCACCCCAAACCACAGTCTATTAAAAAACAGTCACTACAATGCAAAATATCATGAAAGTCTCCCTGTCTCCAGCAAGCCTGTTCACACCAGTATAACTTCCTACCTCATTGTAACCTCCCTTCTCACAGTACCCTTCCTTCTCAATACATCCTCCCTAACTCCTCTCTATTCCTAGCCTCCTCACTACAGCCCCCTGCCCTTCTCCCTCTACCCTCCTTCTCACCATATATTCCTACCGAGATAATTTTAGAATAGTGAGCAGGTAGAAATGTGATAATTTAGAGAATATTTGTTGCTTTAGTTGACTGCAGCTGTTAAGTGTAAATATTGAAAAAAATCTCAGATGAACTGTCAAAAAAATTGAGTGAAGGTCAGAGGAAATGTAAAAAATCTCATGCAGCAGATCAGCAATGATCTCATTTCCCAGTATTATAATCCATCTCTGTTGATGTATTGCACCAAACTGGTTGCTATTATTGCTTCAACAGTGGACAAAAAGTTCCATTAAACCTGAAATAACTCTGGTGTTTTCATTTATTCAATAAATTCTCCGTTGCACTAATTTCCTTGTTTCAGTTCAGTCTCTCTACAGCTTGGATGTATTGAAATGGGAAAAATCACTAAGACTTATATTAAGCTTGTCTGACTTCAAACAGTTGATAATAAAATTGGATGTTTTTGATGTTCAGAATTTCTATATCTGCTGGAATTCTTCTCAAAACATGTATTTCTGCACATATCCTTTCACAAAGGAATCAAATCCAGTCTTTTTGTTCTTTGATCTAAATGTTCAAGTATTATTGAGCAAAAAAGATGTCTCAGCTGCTTTACTGGTACAAATGTGTGGTGCAAATCAATTAAAATTGAAATGCAATCTTACCATCCATTCTGACTATTCTTTGGATCACGATTCAGAGTTCTCACCAGAAACACACAGGGGATTAGAGAAAGACAGGAAAATTGGTTGGTATCATTACTCCTTTATCAATGGTAGCTCAGTGATAGTGCTCTCCTGGCCGATCAGAAGGTGGTGAATTCCAGTTCTGTTTCAGAGATTAAAGCACAAGTTATTGGTGTCCACCTCAGTGCAATACTGAGGAGTGCTGCCAGGGCTGCTATCTTGTGAATGACATGTTAAGCCATTGGTTTCCTCATATACCATGCCACAGTTCTTCCCAGTTCTGGTTTCCTGGGTAATTTTGTCACAACCGTAATGTCACCAGACTGGTAATCAAGAGGCCCAGGCTAATGCCATAGCAACACAGATTTAAACTCCACCAGAAATTTAAATAACAAAATCTACAATTGAAGTTAAGTCTCAATATTGGTGACCACAAAATTATCATTGATTGTTGTGTAAACCAATTTGGTTCACCAATGTTCTTTAGGGAGGGAATCTGTTATCCTTACCTGGTCTGGTCTATATGTGACTCCAGACTCACAGCAATGTGCGTGACTCTTAACTGCTTTCAAGGCAATTAGGGATGGACAGAAAATCTGGGCCAAGCTAGCAACATCTATATCCCATAGACATAAATGACAGATGCCGTTGGACAACAGAATATATGGTCATGATTACATTTGTGATGATGTTTGTGGGAAATTTGTTATTTTATTTATTCCTGGGATGCTGCCCTCTTTGCCTGCATTTCCTATTCATTCCTAATTACCCATGAGAGAGTAGTGGTGAGCTACTTCCCTGAACTATCTCAGCATATTTGGTACAGGTGTAGATATCCAGGATTTTAACACAGTGACAGTGAAGGATCAGTGATATAATGCCAAGTCAAGATGGTATGTAGTTTAGAGGGCAACTTGCAGGTGGTGGTGTTCCTTTCTAGATGACACTGGTCATAGGTTTGGAAGGTGCTGTCTATGAAGTCTTCATGAATTTCTGCAGTGCATCTTGCAGATGTTACTGAGCATCAGTGACAAAAGGAGTCAATGTTAAAGGCTGTAGATGGGGGCCAAGCAAGTGGGAAGCATTGTCTTGCATAGTGTCAAGTTGCAGTCTGCAAATTGGCTCCCACATTTTCCAACATTACAAGAGTGACTATACTTCAAAGTACTTTATTATCTGTGCTTTGCATCATTCTAAGGTCATGGAAGATGCTATAGAAATGTAATCTCTTTTTTTTCTATAGTCATTATGCAACTCCTGAGCAATAGGGCGCACTGTGAGGAGGCAAGCAGTTTGGCTTGCCATTTCTAGCTGGATCTGCTCCTGGGTTCAAACATCTCACCTTCATTCATTTGCCATTAGCTCAGTGTTTTGGGCTTGCTATTTATTATATTCTTTACTGAAGCACATTATTATCAACCAAGACCAAGTAAAACATATTAAAATTTTTTTTTGTAGATAGCATAGATTTCAGTGAGATACATTATAATTTAACTTGTAAGTCAAAGTATAGAAACATAGAAACATTGAAGGTAGGAGCAGGAGGAGGCCATTCAGCCCTTCGAGCCTGCACCGCTATTCTTCACGATCATGGCTGATCATCCAACTCAATAGCCTAATCCTACTTTCTTCCCATAACCTTTCGCCCCAAGTGCTATATCTTGCCTCTTGAATACATTCAATGTTTTGGCATCAACTACTTCCTGTGGTAATGAATTCCACAGGCTCACCACTCTTTGGGGGAAGAAATGTCTCCTCATCTCTGTCCGAAATCATCTACCCTGTATCCTCATACTGTGACCCCTGGTTCTGGACACACCCACCATTGGTAACATCCTCCATGCATCTACCCTGCCCAGTCCTGTTGGAATTTTATGTCTCTATGAGATCCCCCCAAAGAATAAAAAGTTGTTAAGATAAAATTATGTTCAAAATTAAAATCACTCCTATGATGTTTCAGCAGTATCGACTACAATAAGAATCATCAGGTAAATTCCACTGATTCTGATAATATCAGATCATTGAAATTAGTGACTTCCTATTGAGTATTCTATGTAATTTTTCAATACATAGCATCTTTTAAAACTGATGGATAAAACCGAACTCAATTTTAATTCATTAACTGCCACTGCACAGACCATTGTACACAGCATGAGCTACTTGGAGCTTCCTATCTCTTTTATCTGATAAAGATTGTTGAAAATTGACAATTCACTCCCAGAATATGCAGGTAGACTGAAGAAAAATGGACACGCAATCACGTATGAACAAGTGGAACAGGGAGAAAAAGAACAGAATGAGAGAGCTGATTGAGTGGAGAGCAGGAGAGATTAAATGGCAAAAGATTTTGTAAGATAAGGCCAAAGGAAAGGTTAATGGGACAAAGTGAATAAATTGAAGATGAGGAGGTGTTAATAGCAGGATCCTAAATTTTTTTGTTCATGCATAGCTGCCACTGGTCAGGTCAGAATTTGTTGCCCATCCCTGGTTGCCTGTAGGGCTGTTGAGGGTCAGTTGCATTGCTGTGGGTCTGGAGTCACATGTGGGCCAGACTGGGTGGGGATTTTGTTCCCTGGTGTCATTGGTGAACCAGATGAGTTTTTCCAACAATTGGCAATGGTTCTATGGCCATCATTAAACTCTTAATCCCAGATTCATTTTTTATTGAGCTCGGGTTCAACTGTCTACCATGGCAGGATTTGAACCTGGGTCCCCTTTGTGTCTGGATTAATAGTTCAGTGATACAACCACTATGCTATTGCCTCGCCTATATTAGGGCTGTCCAAAAGCCAAAGAAGAAAGAGTGAAATGAGATTTATAAAAAACCAAAGTAGCAAGGAAAGAAGAAACGAAATATGAGCACAGGTTAGGACACTTCCTAAAGGCAAGCAGTGTAGGGCATTGTATTCCTGCAGCAACTGTTGTAAATCTGCTGGGAACTCAAAGATTCAAGGATTATATGAGCAAACCAATTGGATACATCAGACTTGCTCCATGTTGTAATATGATCAGTAGCAAAAAGTGTACATGTGAATGGAAGGGGCAGTGTAACATGAAGCAGATAGTGTATATGATTTGAACAGTGAAGCTGAACATCAACTGCGAACTGCAATTATTTCTGTAGATTGTTTAGTGCCCCAACTGTGAGGATGAACTCACTGTTCTGTGCCAGGCAATTGTGTGTTGCCAATGAGGTGCTGCCCTAGGAAGGCCTACAGTTCTTGCTGCCTGCTTTCGTAGGCTGGACGTAGCCTAGTACCGAAAGAAAATTCATTTCTGTCTTGTTTCTGTGATGGGCTGTCTGTCAGAGGGAACAACAATGCCTGACTATAATGTTCAAATCTAATCTCAAAGTTCAAATGATATCATACACTACAAAATGACAATCCAGCACTTTCTCATTGACTGTCCTGATTAGATTGCAGTTTTCAAATCTCTTTAGTCTCAGCAGAATTGTGTGGATACCAGTTCCGATGGAGGTATGATTTACAGAGGCTAATTGCTCACTGCCGGCGTTGCCTTTAAGTTTGCTCAGCAGCAGGATAGGTATTAACCTTTGCCTCAAGAGGCGAAGCAGCACTATTGCTGGACTAGTAATCCAAGGATCCAGGCTTGTGTTTTGGGGATGTGGCTTCGGGTCCCACCATGGCAGATGATGTCATTTGAACTCAATAAGAGCCAGAATAAAAAAATAATAGTCTATTTGGACTCATGTGGCCATTAGTGATTCATGCAGCCAAAAATCTGGTTTGCTGGTGTTCTAGGCTGGGTGGGGGTGGGACAGGGTGTATGGGGAGTGTTGGTCTGCCATCTTTGCTTGGTCTGGCCTGGGCATGGCTCCAGACCCACAGCGGTGTGGTAGACTCTTGGCTGCCCTTTGGGCAATTGGATGGGTAATGGATGCTCGGACAATGTTTAAAAAAATTTCCAATGTTAACATGGCCCAACAGACTGAGACTGAGGTTGTTTTAGGTTTTAATGGCCAACTCTCCTCCCCTCAGCCTGGAGAAAACAGGTGTGTGCTGGAGTTCAGCTCTGTCTTAAGTTATCAAAGCCCCTGCTTCACTTTTCAGGACTGAGCCAAGACCCTCCATTTAATCTGACAATAAACTGGACCCTGCATCTAGGTGACATTCACCCATAACCACCCTACTCTGTGAGAACAGTGGGGTTCAAGTCCCAGTCCCGAGACTTTAATCCCTAATCCAGACTGAACCACCATGTCAAAGGAGCTGCTTGACCAAAGCTATACCAAACCTTTTGTGTGGATGTGTACAATCCCAAGGAACAATTTGATCCCAGTCTCCCAGATGATGTTTATCTCTCAACTGACGCCAGTGAATTCATTTCAGCTCATCATTGCTGTCTAGGAACTTGTGTGCAAACTGGTTGTCACATTTCCCACATTACATCAGCTCCTTTGTTTCAGAAGTACCTCATTGTGCTTTTAGTTGGAGAAGTGCAAAACAAGTACATGTTTTAATGATATATGTGTATCCATACAGTCTGTCTGCTTCTCCAGATGTCACATGCATTATTGCTTAACCTCCTGATGCCTTCAGCAGACCATGAATATTGAGGACAGTTGCTGCCAACATACCTGAGCTGGGTTACATCGGGCATCCTGTGCAATGGAAGCTTGGATCTTTGAATCTATGTAGAGTCACTGAACCATCAGGAAGTCAGCTGTAGGAGCACTGACCTTCCTGTAAATCCATGCTGCATTGCTCACCATCTTTGGTCTGGGCTCAGTCTCAGCAGTAGCCACCTTTTGCAGCTGGAACGAAAGAACATTTGATGGGTCCACACATCATAAGTCCTGCTGTCTTCTCTGAAAGGGTCGGAAGGCCCTCTTGAAGTCAGTGAACAACCTGATCGTGGCTGTTTGCCTTCAGAAGAAGCCAGCCAAGCTCAGGCAGGCTCACCCCTGACCTTTTATAAAAATTCAGACCGGAATTTTAGAAATATTTGAGGCATGTCAATGGTTTGCAGGTGTCCTATTGCTGGTTAAGCCACACAAAACAGAACATACTAGGCAGATATTGTCCAAATGAATTTAAGAGCATGGATCTGAAAGGTAATTGAGTTATGAGTCACTATGGCAACAAAGGAACCAACTTGGCTCATTGAGGCCATGCCTATATTCAGTGATCTCACTTCAATCCTGAATTCAGGCCCACATTCATTTTAATCAGCCACAATGCCCACCAAAAGAAGGTTTGAGCAGTTTGGTAGTGGTGTGAATATCCTATGCATTGGACTCCATGCTGTTAAGTTGATGATTCTTGCCTCTGCTTTAAGCTGGGAAAGCTGGTGTAACAATACGGAATCTATACCCCAGAGTCCAATAGAATTGTTATTTGCCCTGTGCTGTGGAATTTTCAGCTGTGTCTAGAAGAGAACAGATTCAGGGACCTTTGGATCGAGGACCTCACTGAAGGAGATGTGACACTGATGATAGAAGGATGTGAAAAATATCTCCACCAGCATCTCCTTGAAAAGAACTTCAACTGAATATGTCAGGCCCTGCATCTCGTTTCCATCCTACAATAAGCTGCAACTACACAAACTATTCCCCACCCCCACCCTAGCTCATGTTTATATTTATTAACATTGCAGGGTCACCAATTGTGCAGTAACACTCTGGCTGACAAGTGGTGATGGAGAACTGGTGAAATACTAAATTCGTTGGAAAGCATATTGGGACATCTTAGAATCATGAAAGGTGCTCAAAAAATGCAAGTCTTTCATCAAACTTGACATGCTGACTATATGCCATTCTTGGCAGCAAATGGAAACTGCACCTTGTAATGTTCCCATGTCTAAAGACTTAATTGAGGTTCATCCAGAGAATGTCACGTGGGCAGGATGTTAAATATTGCCAATCATTCGTATGATTTTGAGTTGCTATGCACTTATTCAACTTCCGTGGCAAAACTTGAAGATCAAGCAAGTTTGGTAATTTTCACAGACAAATTCATAAGGTGGGGACTGATAGGGGTCTGCAGGATGTCAGCTATCACATGATTTGTGGCAGAATCAGACAAGAAGTCTGGCAAGGCTCATCTTGGTGTCAAGAGCATCTTGCTCCGTCTTATACAATTTGGGCACTGGCAAAGCGAGATTCTCTTTGGGCAGCAGCGATTAGCCAATAAAGAGGTACTATTGCTTGTTAAATGCCTTGTTAATGTTTCAAAACACCTCTTTAATATTCACCTTTCTATATTATCAAAAGCGCCATATAAAGTTAGATGTCAAGATCAGAGAGGTAGTGCCTTCAGCTCGCTGCTTGGTCCAAAGGACCTCCATAGTGGACACCAAGCACCAGCATCTCAGCTCACACTCCATGGACACCAGCTACATGCACACCATGTTCACAAACATTGACATCCAACAATGTCTTAGAACCCTCATGACACATCTCCAAACTCCATTTCCCAACTCTTCAAATGCTGTCATAGTGCGCACTCATCCTGGGCTACCTGAGTGTTCACTCAGCATCCCTGCCTTGCCTTTGTGTGCTTTTACCCCTCAGCCAGAACTATCAGGCCCTTACTAAAACCGTCTTACCTTGCCATTTAGTGCAGATATGAAGAGAGGAAGTTTACCGTTGTTGTCAGCAGGCTGTGGTCAAGTCAAGCGGGATAGCCTTCACTCAGAGGGTTCCCAGCACATGAAGTCAGAGGCAGCATCTGAAACCAGTGCAGGGGCTTGGACACAACCAGTCAGCTTTTCAGGGTGGTCAGCTCTCCACATAAGGGGTGAGATGCCAAATGTGGGAAACCCACCACCTGTATTGACTCTTTCTTCCTTATTATGTTCTGCTATTCTCCTGGAATAAGAGAAAGGTAAGTATTGATGGGGATTAAAGTGGCTGGCACAGCTGTTACTGTTGGTGTAGGTGAGAGGTTTCCTGGGCAAGTGAGTGCACAGCACAGAGAGCATGTCAGGAGGTGGAGGACTGGGTGACAGTGAGTGGGCGCAGGTGTTGCAGGCGATAGTAAGAGCTGTGGAAATCCTGCATCAACACCACCCCATCTAGCAGGAACGCCAAGAGCATGCCCACAATGTGGGACGCTGATTTCTCCCTGTCTGCCATGTCAGGGACAAATGTCACGAACGATGTCAGCTCCAGACTGACAGAGCTTGTTTGGTGCCCAATGGCCTTTTAGACATGGGACTGGTGGTGCCATGGATGCCATTGAATTCCAGGATATCCTGTCACTGGTGAGCTGTTCCAGGAACGATGCATAGTGAGACGGACCTGGAATGAGATGGGTAGGTGGCCACAGGGACAGGGTAGGTTGTAAGTGAGGCATGTTTGGTAAGATATGGCAATAAAACCTGCTAGTGCTCGTGGCAAAAATAAACCTCCAAAAATTTGCTGCAACTCTTACTTAGCCAAAAAAAAGCATGATGCAGCCATAGAAACTGATGCTTTGCTTTCTTCAATATGCTCTGTGTAGATGCACAATTTATTTCTTTGGGTTTGCACTGAATGTGTATGGCCTGGATCTGCTTGGTTTTTCAATTTATTAAGAAATTGCTGACTCATGCTTAGACATCATTCGGCACAAGGAAAACTAAACACAATGCATTGTTGTCTATCCTGTACAAAGTTACATGGGTTGACTCAATCTCAAACAGCTCAGGGGTATTCAAAATATATATTGCGTTAGTTATTTCTCACAGTCAGTATGTCAGTAGACCTTTAAAAGACATGCCTATTGTATCATCACTGTATCGTAGCATGTGAATGAGGTTTTAAAGGTCTCAGACTCCATTTTGAAGCATAACACGCTGATGGAAGTACGCTACTCTTGGTAACAAAATAAATTAATATTGGCCCGGGCACTGAATACCTATAATGTAATACTGGTACTTATTAGTGAGCTGTAATATATATTCTGAAGAATGGTCACTGGACCAGAAACGATAGCTCTGCTTTCTCTCCACAGATGCTGCGAGACATACAGAGTTTTTCCAGCAATTTCTGTTTTTGTTTCTGATTTCCAGCATCTGCAGTTCTTTGTTTTATTTAGTAATATATGTCTGTTGGAAATTTCAGTGCTACCTTACCCATGTCCAAATTCTTATGTTACATTCTTATAACATAAAAATTGTCACATTAGGTACCCTGCTGGAGGCAAGACACGCATCATAAGTGCTATATTTTGTCTTCGATTCACTAATTAAAACCACCATACACAATTCATCTGAGGAAATTCAGAAAATGCTGTCTCTGCAGATTATACTGATCAGCTAAGGTGGATGGAGGGTGTTGTTTTGTTGATGTTTTCGGTATGTGATTGCTAATGATCCTGGAGTGAAAATGTCCATAAAGTGAACAGCTGAATTCCTGGTATAGCTGAAGCTGAAGCATGTCTTACACCTTATGAATGAATATCACAACCATATGTATAGCCATATTGCACATTTTTTTTCATGTACTCAGGATCCAAGTTCATATTGCAGGACAGAAAAGGAATTATGAATCAAACTGTGCTCAGTCTTTATTATTTGAAAAGGCAAATAGGTGGCATTGAGTGTAATGCTGCAATTCAATCATGGGAGGGCCTGCTGATGTTTCTAACCTGTTTGCGTTTTACCCTGGTGGTTTATGATATGATCAAAACCCATTGATTGAATTATAGCTTTGCAAGTCACTGCCAGCTATCCATTATCCCATGCGTAATTTATTGAGAAGAGACAGTGGGGGTCACATTATATACAGGGAATTGCATTATCCCGCATTTAAAAAGCATTGGCCATTTCCTTCTGTTTTGCTCGTGACAACCAAGACTTTAATAGGAGATTGCTGTACGGTAGATAAACATGACCACATGAGTGATGATGAGAATTACACTTAAATACAGGGTTGAAATCTAAATCTGCCGAGGTTTGGGGCTGGTGATTTAGGGATCAGAGTAATTTCATGAGAAAGGCTATATTTATTTCTTGACAGCATGTTTGAAGGTGCTTATTTGAACAGGATTGAGGTTCTTAGCCATGTTTGTGCTCTGAGCAACCAATAAAATCGATTCTTCTGCTAAAGAGCTGGTGAATGATGGTGATTCACATCAATATGTTCACAGTTAATTAGCTGCATTATCCAAAAATATTGTAAACAAAATATGTATTCAGTCAAAACATTCTGCCTTTGTGTAAAATAACAAAAATATGGACCCAAAAGTTTGAGAAGATTAAAAAAGTAACAGTGCAAATTCAATGCTGCAAGAAAATGACATCAATAAAAATCAACATTCCCTGATTTTTATTTCATCTTCCAGAGAGAAAGCTCCTTTGGCTTTGTTGCGTAATGAAAAGCTCAGTATGCCTGAAATACTATAGTACAAGATGTATATGAGGCAAGAGGGCCAGCTAACAACAGTAACTGCAACAATCTGCATTTGTATAGAACCTTTAACATAGTGCAACCCTCCAAGGCCCTTTATAGCAGCATTGTCAGACAAAATTTGAAGTTGAGCCACATGAGGAGATTTTAGGCCATACAATCACATGTTAGTCAGAAAGGTAATTTTAAGGAGGGCTATAAGAATGAAGAGAGGGGGAGAAGATTATGGCTAGAAATCCAAAGCTAATGATCTAGTCAGCTGAAGGTATGAGTCTTTATTACTACTTCAGTCAGTCTGCTATTTTACCATCAGAGATGAAGCAATTAAAATGGGAATGAATCTTCATTGCTTCTTGAAAGTTGTTTAAAATTTAGTTTTAAAACATTTGAACCCATTTCACATAGATGCGAACACTAAACAGTGTCATACAGGAAAAGATCAATTTCTTCATTGACTGTCCTATGCAGTCGTGAATGCACAGAATGTATATGTACCCTACCCATCCACAGCACTGTTCACATTCTACAGTATCTTGGCCACAGGAAGAAGGCCAGACTGTTGGCACCAGGTCAAAGCTCTGTCTATTATCCAGCAGACCAAGATCTAAACAGCGCATTTTGATTCTGGGCATGTTTGGGAAAGGTAGCATGCAGAATTTAAGAAACAATATCCATACAAACCTTAACCTCCAGCCCAGGTTAGAACCAGAAACTTAGAAATGTAGAAAGTAGGTACAGGAGTTGTCCATTCAACCCTTCGAGCCTGCGGCAATATTCAATACGATCATAGCTGATCATGCAATTTCAGTATCCCACTCCCGCTATCTCTCCATACGCCTTGATTCCTTTAGGCGCAAGGGCCATGTTCAGCTCCCTTTTGAATATATCCAATGAAGCTGCCCCAACAGCTTTCTGTGGTAGAGAATTCTGCAGGTTCACAACCTTCTGAGTGAAGAAACTTCTCCTCATCTCAGTTCTGAATGGCTTATCCTTTATTCTTAAACTGGTGTGACTCCTAGTTCTGGACTTCCCTAACATCAGGAACATTCTTCCCACATCTAGCCTGTCCAGTCCCGTCAGGATTTTATATGTTTCTATGAGTTTGTTTTAACTTTAGGCTTTGTATATAGGAGTTACATTAGGGTCAGTCAGCAGGAGCAGAAATTGGCACTGAGGCAAGGGGAACTGGCCTCACATGAATTCAGTGCTGGAGTAGGGGCTTTCCACAATTGATGGTAATGCTTCAGGGGCAGGTAGGACTGGAGGCCTGAAGGAGAACAACTGCTCCACTTGGCCAAATAGGAATCGTCTGTTGGCCTTGCAGCTGACTCCCTGTAGGTTCTCTGGTTGGGTTTTTAGACTGTGTAAGCAGACTGACATTTTTAGTTAAAACACATTTGTCATTGCCATGGCACTGCAGTGCCAATAACACCATCAGCCTGTGACTCTTGAGGCAGCATTAAACGGAGGCAACGGAGTCTTGCCTGTTGCCTGAAGAGTCAATCAAATAAGTGCCAATCAGGCACTTAACTGGATAGCAGCACACCTTTGCCAGGATCAAGAATCACATGAGGGTATGGGGTGGAGGTTATGGGGGCAGAGGTTATGGAGCTCAGCAACAAGGGCAGGTCCTGCAATCGAGCAACAAGTGTCTAGAAACCCACAAGCAATCCTGCCAGGGTTTACATTTCAGGCTTCCCCCATGGTGAGTCCCCAGCCTACTGCTGAGTCAACGTCAGCAGCAGCGTAATGAGGTTTTATGTGCATCACTTAATTGCCTGCTTGATGGCCTTAATAGATAGCAGAGCAGAAAGACTACTGATGATCTTTCCTACTCAGACTTAAGTGGGGAAGAGGCAGGAGTAGGAGAAGATCCACTCAACGCCCTCTTGCCCAATTACATCAAATCACCACTGGAGGAGGCGATAAAATCCAACCAAGAATGTACAATAGGCCCCTGCCCCTTTATGGTGGGTTGCCCTCCCTTGCCTGCTTTGAGGGGAATTAAGATGACAGAGAATAGGAAAGTGTATGGAACATACAGAGCAGAGATAGCTCAAGGCGACTTTCATTTTCTTTGTTTCCAATTTTCTCTGTGTTGTAATCTGAATTGCTTCGACCATCAATTGTGCTTGCAATATTTTTCAGAAATTTGAGTTTTTTTGACTGAGAATGAGTTTTAGGTTTGATGTATCCTGTACTTTCAGGAGAAGACCATATTGGTGTTTTTGTCCTTTTCTTCATGCAGTGTGACTATCACAAGGTGCTGTCAATTTATTCCATGAGCAATTACCATGGCCTGGTGATTTTGAATACACCGCTGAAATAATTTACGTCGCAAAACAAGACACTGGATGAGAGCTTCACTTGTGTTCGAGCCAACTGATCTTTGAGGCAGAAGTGTTAAAAACAACTTTGGATTATTTTCAGAAATGAATGGAAAATGACATGAAAGGTGTGAAATTATCATTTAAATGCATTTGTTAATTAAGAGTGAGGCAATGATATAATTTACAATTGAATACAGATTTTTAAGAACAACTGCAGGACTGAGTATTTCATCTACATTTGAAAGTTTTTGCTTTGAACCTCAGGGAGCATTTGATATACAAGTGAAGGGACAAATCATCGATGTGGCTCTTGGCATCAAGGAAGGTAACTTCTGAAGTATTAGGCCAAAATAGCAATGGTTACATGAATTAGAATTGTCTGATCTAACAACCTGAGCAATACCATGGATAAATTGTGACAAAGTCTCAGATCATTAAAGAGCCTCAGAAAATTTGTTATAGTCATTTGATGATGTCAAAAATGTTTGTATGGATAAGAGAAAAGATGACTTATTTCAGGAAGAGGGACCAAGGCAAATTGATTTTAATTTATGAGAGCAATGATCAATTGCTGCAAAATGAGAAAAATGCTTCTTCAAAACCTAACATTGTTTAAGTAGATATTTTTCCTGGGAAAATGCACAACAGCCTATCTTGAAGATCTTCTGAGGATGTTGGTTGCTGTGGTAGCAGCTGTGCGAGTGCAGAAAATCTGGAAAGCCCGCCATCTTTAGATGAATTTGAGAGTGTTCGTGCACACGGTTTAGCAAAGTGCGGCAGGAAGCATGACTCTGTGCTGCGAAGATGGCCGTGTGATGACAGATTGATGTGGAGCGAGTCTGCCAAGGTGGCTGCGAGAGAGGTGCAGGTGGATTCGGTGGAGGGTGTTGATGGACTGTCTCTCTACCAGGAAGCTGAGAGCTCCCTCGCAGCCACGAGGAGGGATGAAAATGGGCTTGAAAGAGCAATTTCAGACCCAGATCAAAATGTATCAGTGATTGCTGCTGCTGAGCTCCATCAGAAATTTACAGCAGCAGTTACAAGGACAACAGGCACAGCTCCAGAACTATTATCACATTGCACTGAGTGCTAAGAAAGAGCTATTAAAACACATCAGTACACCTTCTGTCTGACAGACGCTGCATTTTGCCTTCGTACTTCTCCAACTGGCAGTATGAATGAATTAGACTGACTTGTGAAAGTAGTCCTGCAAGCTAGAATGTGTGGAAAGGGAAAGCGAGGGCAAAGAGATTTGTCGGCAGACAGCCTGGTAAAATACAATACAGTTTTATCATTCATATCTGAATTCCTTAATGTTATTGTTCTGCCATCTCTGTTACGTTTGCTGTCAAAAGCCCTCTCTGTGCATTTTTCCATGACTGTAACATTATACATTATTGTATTTCCTCAGATGTATCCCTAACTGGGTAGTTGATCTCCTGTGTCGATTTCTGCATGGGATTTTGGAAGATAGAAGGGTTAAGGCTATGTTGAAACTAGAGAGGGAGTTATGAATTTAACTCATCTGCCGGAATGATAGGATCTGGGGCAATGCTGATTTTACAGTTTGCTTATTCTCCATCGAAAACAGTAGAGAATATCGTTGAATGGGGTTCCACACAATTGCATAAGGTTCCCATCTGATGGGCCATTTCCCCATAGCCCTGCAGTTTTTTTGGATAATTATCCACTTTTGAGACAGTAATGTAATACTATACCAATTTGCCTCTTGGCTTGTCATATACATATAATCTCTTCAATGATGCATTGACTAAGGAAATCCATCTTTCAGTCAGTCCAATAAAGGACAATGTAAGGAGGATATAGTACTGGATTGAACACATAACATGGTGTCAGAGTGGATTGAGAGTTGCATAGAAGTGCAGCTACTAACAGAGAGCCCCTGGAATGTTCAGGGTTGCAAAAGCTGCCACTGAAAGCCACTGAAAACGAACAAAGAAGTAAGCCACAGACACAGCGGTTGCAACTTCTCTTCTTCCAGTACCAGTCGAAATGAAAGGTGGTATGAAGCAAAACTGTCAGTTCTTCCTTGTGCATTGGTAAAGTTACAAAATTACTGAACAAATCAGAGCAGCTACATGCAGTCGCACTCTTAACACTGTTGGGAGAGACTGTGGGTGTTACTGGCTGGGCCAACATTTATTTTCCATCTCTACTTGCCCTTGAGGAGGTGCTGGTGAGCTACCTTCTTGAACCACTGCAGCTATTTGATGTAAGTACGCCCACAAAGCCAGTAAGGTGAAAGTTCCAGGATTTTGACCCAGTGACATTGAAGGAACATTGATATGTTTCCAAGTCATGATGGTGAGTGGCTTAGAGGGTAACTTGGAAGTGGTGGTGTTCTCAGGTTTCTGCTGTCCTTGTCCTTCTAGATGGAAGTGGTCGTGGATTTGTAGGGCGCTATTGAAGCAGCCTTGGTGAATTTCTGTCATACATCTTCTAGATGGCACACTCTGCTGTTATCGAGTGTCAATGGTGGAGGAAGTGAATGTTTGTAGATGTGATATCGATCAAATGGGCTGCTTTGTCCTAAATGATATCAAGCTTCTTGAGTGTTGTTGGAGCTGCACTCATCCAGGCAAGTGGGGAATATTCCAAAATTACTGACTTGTGTCTTGTAGATGGTGGGCAGGCTCTGTGAAGTCAGGACATGAGTTACTTGCTGCAGAATTCTTAGTGTCTGGCCTGCTGTTGTAACCAGAGTATTTGTGTCATTAGCCCAGTTCAGATTCTGGTCAAAGGTAACCACAGAATTTGATAGTGGGGGATTTATGGATGGTAATTGAATGTCAAAAGGTGATAGTTGGATTCTCTGTTGTTGGAGATGGTCACTGGTTGGCATTTATGTGGCAAGAACATGTGTGCTCATTGTGTGGCCATTTGTTATTTCTCAACTTGAGCCTGGATATTGTCCAAGTCTTGTTGAATTTGGACATAGACTGCTCAGTATCTGAAGAGTCATGAATGGTCCTGAACATTGTGGAATCATCAACAAACATTCCCATTTTGACCAAATGATGGAGGGAAGTTCATTGATGAAGCAGCTGACAATAATTGGGCTGAGGACACAGGGCAGCACACTGGCTCAGTAGTTAGCACTGTTGTCTCACAACATCAAGAAACTGGGTTCGATTCCATCCTCGGGTGACTGTCTGTGTGGAGGTTACACATTCTCCCCATGTCTACCTGAGTTTGCTCCAGGTGCTGCGGTTTCCTCCCTCAGTCCAAAGATGTGCGGGTTAGATGGATTGGCCTTGCTAAATTGCCCATAGTGACCAGGGATGTGTAGGCTCAGTGGATTAGCCGTGGGAAATTGCCCATAGTATCCAGGGATGCGCAGGGTAGGTTGATTGGCCATGGGAAATGTAGGGTTACAGGGATAGGGTAAGGGGGGGCAACGGGTCTGGGTGGGATGCTCTTCAGAGGATCATTTTGGACACAATGGGCTGCATGGTATGGTTCTACACTGTAGGGATTCTATGACATTACCTTGAGGAACTCCTGCAGAGATGTCCTGGAGCTGAGATGACTGACCAACAACCAGCAACCAACTTTCTTTGTGCCAGGAATGACTAATCAATGGTGGGTTTGTCTCTGAACCCCACTGACTCTGGTTTTGTTAGGGCTCCTTGAAACCACACTAAGGCAAATGTGGCTTTGATGTCAAGGGCAGTTACTGGTCATCTTACCTCTGAAGTTCAGCTCTTTCGTCCATTTTTGGACCCATGAGCTGAGTGGCCCTGGAGGAACCCAAACTGAGCTCCACTGATCAGGATATTGCAGAGTAGGTGCTGCTTGTAGCACTGTTGATAGCACCTTCCATCACTTTACTGAAGATTGAGAGTAGTTTGATGGGACGGTAATTGGCTGGGTTGGATTTGTCCTGCTTTTGTGTACAGGAAATACCTGAGCAATTTTCTATATTGTCAAGTAAATACCAGCATTGTAATAGCATTGAATCATTTTGCAGATAGATGTAAGGCTAGAAGGAAGAACAATAATCAGGCACAGAGAGCTAAAGGAGAGATACCAGACAGAGAATCTGATGAATTCCACTATACCACAGAGCAACTTGGTTCAGTCAGATTGACAGCTGGTGAAAGATTTATGATTTTGTTGGCATCATGACTGCAGAAGAAGAACATCAGGTCAATATAGATTGTCTGTTAGACATTGGTATATCATACAACCTTTACTGATCTATGCGAAGTAGTTCAACATGATGGTCCAAAATTGAAACTCTTGAATACAAGGATGAGGCTATACTTTGGCACCATAAAGAATAGATAACTATCACAGCCCAATGCACTGAATTAAGACCTGGAATGTCAGATCATAAATGATGAGCCAAGGTCAGAGTATTTCTGAAGCTTAGACTGCTAACTTTCAACGTGCCAGAAGGGATTTGCAATGTATCGTAGCACATTAAACCACTGAATACAGAATAGCTCCTGAATGTGTATATCGAAATGTAGACAGGGTTAGGATGTCTTCCAGGAGAATATCATCATGCAGCATCTGCCAAGTAAGTTCCAGGTGCCCTTAAGGCCAGCGGTAATGAAAAGATAGAAGAGCTGGAAAAGATGGAGTAATCAAGAAATTGACAACTACAGAATGGATTAGCAGCAAGGTAACAGTGAAACAAAGTTCAGTAAATGCATCAACTCAAATGATCTAGATAAAACTTTGAAGAAATCTCATTACTTAATCCCTGTCAAAGGAATTTTCTCACAGTTTACAAAGGCCATAACCTTCACTAGCCTAGGTGTGAGGGATGGTTATGGCAGGTGAACTGGTATGAAAACAATGGTTTACTAACTGCATCCTGGACATGGTTTGGGACACTGAGGTGGTGCACATGCCATTCAAAATTTTATCAGCTTCAGACGAAGATCAAAACAGAGAGCATGAGATAGTAGAAGATATAGTAGAAGATCTACTAGTTTACAGGAGAAGTCATTGTTGACCATGATCAAAATTTACTGCTGGATAAAACTCACCAGATGAACCTGAAGCTGGACAAGAAAAATTTTAATTAAAGATGCTCAAGACAAGTACATAGGCAATGCACTAATGGCAAAGGGTTTTCATTTCGATCCCAAAAAGCTGAGTGCTGAAGCAGCGATGCAGTGACCAACAGATGTAATAGTTATGTAGCATATTTGCTGGATTCATCAACAACTTAGGAAAATTCTTGCCTAATTTGTCATCAGACTGTTCTCACCGTGAGGAGCTGAATCATCTTACGTCCCCTGATTAGCCAGAAGGAAGCACAAACTTCTCTCAACTTTCTTTTTTCTGAGGAGAACAATCGCATCTTCTCTATTCTATATTTGTGACAGAAGCTGCTCATCCTTGGAAATGTTTCTGTAAATCCTTTCTGTACCTTCTCCAAAACCTTCACATTTCTAAAGTCAATGCTCAGTGTTGGACACAACACCGTACATAAGGCCAAACCAGTCATTGATAAAACAAACTGTTGACTTTCCTTATCAATTCTACCTCCACAAGCTTCTCCTTTTGGCATTAGTTCAAGAGAATTTCATCATCTGATCTCTCCATTGCAGCAAACAACACATGAAATTCAGTTGGAGAAATTTCGAGAAATTTCTATGTAAATTCATATTGGAAACTTAGAGTAATAGTCATAGAGATGTACAGCATGGAAACAGACCCTTCAGTCCAATTTGTTCATGCTAACCAAATATCCTAAATAAATCTAGTTTGATTTGACGGGATTTGGCTCATATCCCTCTAAACCCTTCTGATTCATATACACATCCAGATGCCTTTCAAATGTTGTGATTTCACACTCTGTGTGAAAAAGTTGTCCCTTAGGTTCCTTTTAAATCTTTCCCATCTCAATTTAAACCTATGCTCTCTAGTTTGGACTCCCCTACCCATCATTTTAAATCTACCAAAGCTTGTCTAGATAGCTTATAGGTTTAAAGCTTTTTTTGGTGGGAATGATTAATTCTCTTTCCATTAATTGTTAATATTCATGTTTCACAATAGCATGTGTTAATACTGTGTCGAGTGTTCGAAATAGTTTGTGTTGCGAGACAATAGATACTTGGAACGGGAAACTTGATCTTTATAGTTCAATTGAAACAACAGCAAGTCATATTTGTCATACAGAAGAGATTAATTAAAAGCAGGACCTAATGTACTTATCTTTATATGTGTGATGCTTAAATAATCATACAACTATTTTTAGTTATTATTTAAATTCTTATTTTGTTCTCTTCTCATTATAGTTACAGAAATAAACACTCGCAGTTATATACTGTATATCACAACTTTAGGATGCCCCAAAGCATTCTACAGCCAATGGTGTATATTTGAAGTGTAGTTCCCATAGTATCGTAGAAAACACAGCATCCAATCTCCAAACAGCCAACTCCCACAAATGTCAATGTGGTAATACTGATCTGATAATCTGTTTTTGAAACGCTGATTGACGGACAAATATTGATTAATACTCCAGGAATAGCTCCTCTTCAAGATAATGCCACAGGAACATATATATTGACCTGAGGGAGCAGGCCAGGGTTTAATCCAGCAGCATTTCTTCAGTACTGGACTGGACTGTTGACTCCGTCTCTGATTTCCAAGAACCAGGAGAATTCCAGTCTTTGCAAATCCAACTGTTAAAAATGATCGACCGCACTTCATTTTTTTTTGTCAGGAGGGCAGAGTATAATTCAGGCCAGCTACTCTGGAAGAGCTGAGGACGCTGCTGATTTCCAAGATGCGTTGAATGGAAAGCCTCCCTCAGGTTCCAGCATCTTGACCAAAAATTACAACTGAAAGATATAACATGAATCATTCCTTCAGCCCTCACCCCTCACACTTCTATCACAGTCTTCTCACCTCATACATTCCCTGTGCCCCAAACATTCCAACCCATTCTACCCTCAGGTCCTCTACTCATTCCTCATGGTCCCTCATACACTGCCCAACTTATGCCCCTCCACTCATCCCCTATAATCCCTCATACCTTGATATTAACTTAATGCCAACACATGTCAGCACACTATCACCACCCTTTCCCCCATGCCTGCCATGCCAACTCACCTACTATCCACGTAGTCCCATGCACACAGGAGAAAAAAAATAGGGACATTACTTGCAGATTATGTGCTATTGAGTTTAGAATTCCCATTCAGAAGCACATATTTTTATATTTCTTCACAGTTTACACACTTTTTAACAAGTTTGACATGTCTTGACAGTTTAACAGTTCTTTGATAGCTGGACAGTTCCAAAAGGTGTTTGTGTCTTTGAGGCATAATCTTCTCTACTGTTAACAATGCTGAGAAATAACTGCCCCCAACCCTCAAGGTGAACATTACCCACCTAAGTATATGTGACACCCACCCTGAAATGTACCTGACACCCAAAAGTTACTTGACCCCTTTCCCCACCAATAGATGCCCTAAAACCATATCCACAGGACTGCATCTCTCCAAAGGGGAACGCTGGCTACCTGAACAAATCCACAAATTTCTTACCTGCTCTTAAAATGTAAAATGTACACATTCCAGGTTCCACGCTACAGGGATGTCTAAATCCCACTTCAGTGGAAGCAGAGTTGGTCATTTAAATAGTCAATGCCTTTGTAAAACACATATGTGCAAAGCTTGGCCTGACTCCACTCCAACCACCATGAAAATCGGACATGACGTGTTTGGGGGTGGGGTTTGCAGTTTCAGGCCACTTTTGTCATATTTAGCATGATGGCATCATGAAAATGTTGCCTTTGTGCTTAAGCTGATGGAATGAGTCTTGAATCCATAACCTTCTGACTCAAGATTCAAGCATGCCACAAACCAGGGTCTAACACTGATAATAAAATAAGTGAGGGTACATCATGCGTGACCCTGGGTGACATCAGTAAGCTGTTTGGTCATGAATTCAAGTCAAGACTAACCTTGACTCCACAAATAATTTGAACAGTGTCTCTGGATGGTGATGAAAACTACCACTCACTAGCCATAATACGATCATCATGATTCATCTTACTCCATGATAATTAAATCAAAAAAAGAACTGTAGATGCTGGAGACCTGAAACACAAACAGAAATTGCTGACAAAACTCAGATAGAACCCAGAGAGAGATAGGGACGCAAATGAGAGGATTATGGGTGGCAGGCCAGGACAGAATAGAAGCTAAGTGATAATGAGAGCTGAGGGTAGCAGAGAATGGTTAGTCTGTGCTGAAAGCAAACCATGGAATGTGATAATAGGCCTGAGAGTGGGTGAAAATGGATTGGCCGTGCTAAAAGCAACCCATGTCATAGCAGGACCAGATGTGGGAGGGTGGGTAAAAAACATGGAAGGATGGAATCAGGCTCGAAAGAGCAGGATTATTAATTGAGTAGAATTGAGGCTAGGGAGGGCACCACTGAATGAAGGGGTGAATTAATGCCTCCTTCCTGATTTAAAACGCCTCATTTTTCAGGCATATGGGATACTCATCTGAGCCAGTCAGGAGCTCACACAATTATGCAAATTGGGCTCTACATTGCCAATAGGATGCAGGTGCCATCTTAACCCAGACGCTAATGAGCCAAGGCAGTGGCCATCTCAACAGCAAGGCTCTGTTCAACCTTCAACCGTGAGCTAAGCTTCGAACTTTCCTTTGTGAGACTGAGAGAAGCAGGAATGCTGATGCTACAGTATGTAATGTTGAATGTAGCTTTGTGGCCTACTGGTTCACAACAGTGGGGGCTGCGGAAATGGAGGAGAAGCCACAGTTTCTTTAAAATTTGGATGAGCACCATTTCTGGTTGCCATTCATTTGCTGATTGCAAGTCTGGAGCAAGTATTGCTTACAAAAAGCAAACATGCAGTTTGAAGGAGTCGCAGAACAGAGCAAGTAACACAACTCAGCAAAAATGTGACAATACGGCACAGTTGGCTCAGCTGAAAGTATGCCAAGTCTAATGTTGAAATTAAATGTTTGATTTGGCAGGTGTTACATGGCAGCACAGTCGCAGTGTAAAGTGGTGTCAAATGGTACATGTGTTCATTAGAAGTAACTCTACCAGTGTTGGAAGTGTTTTTGTTCAGTGCATCCAGTTATATCTCAAACACCTGCTGTTATTAATACATTACTTAAGTTTATATGTAAAAGGTGAAAGCACAAAACTTAGCGTTTTCAACAAAGGAGGACATTAAATTGATGCAAAAAATCGGAAAATGTGTATTAACAAGTTGCCAAAACCGTGTTAATCTTTCAGTTTCAAATGTTGAAAGCTATGGCTGTGAGTTTCAATCAGTACAGGCCCCAAAATAGGAATGCTGAATCCTTCATAACAGGAAACAGATTATGACACAAAAGACCTATCCTGTCTTGCCATTATATTCAAGAAGCGTGTGTAATCGAGATTTTCAATCCTTCAGAGACAGTTTCAATATATTTGCTTTAGTTTAACATTACAATGACACATAGAAAGTGATAATCCCCTTTGTGGGTGTGTAAAATAAATCTTAAAATTACAGATTGTCAAGTTTGGTGATTCCATAGGAGCTTGTCATCTGTTGCTCTCTTCAATGAAAAACAATAAATTACTATTTTTTACATGTGGTGACAGACTAAAACATTCTGAAATTTGCTTCAAAATAGAAACACATATCATGGTTGAGGCAGCATCAGTGAAATACTCATTCTGTGCTCCTTGTGTGGACAGCATCATTGAAAGTTTTTAATGCATTCCCTTTGCAATTAGCTTCATTATATTTAAAAAAAAGTGCAAGCTGGCAGTGAGTTTTGTGTCATGGTCTATCATTTTGAACAAGCTGGTTTGTCCATGGTGAATCAACTGATATCTGTCACATGATTAGCTTCATCCACTAAAAGGCAGGAACCAACAACAATTTGCATTCAAGTGGCTCCTTTAAAGCAGAAAGCATGTCAAATGTACTTCACAGCGAAAGAAATAAAACAAATTCCAAATAGTTAGACTGAAGGATTTTATAGGAGCTGACCGAGGTAAGGTTGAAAAGGCAAGTTTTTGAGGAGACAGAGAGGGGAAGGGATGAAATATTGAAGGATCTGATGGTAGTAAACAGGGCCGGAGGGTAAGAAGACTGGTCAGCATGGACTGGGTCATGGGATTGGAGCATGCTGCAGAGGTGGAACAGGATGAAGTGAGAGTGACAGCCCTTGACATCAAGGCTACATTTGTCTGAGTGTGGCATTAAGGAGCCTTAATAAAACTGAAATTGAAAGGTATCGGGGCAAACTCTCCAGTGGTTGGATTCATACCTGACACATAGAAAGATAGTCGTGGTTGTTGGAGGTCAATCATCTGAGCTCCAGGACATCTCTGCAGGAGGTCCTCAGGGTAGTGTCCTTGGCCCAACCATCTTCAGCTGCTTCATCAATGACCTTCCCTCCATCATAAGGTCAGATGTGGGGATGTTCACCGATGGTTGCACAATGTTCAGCCCCATTTGTGACTCCTCAGATACTGAAACAGTCTGTGTTCAAATGCAACAAGATCTGGACAATATCCAGGCTGGGGCTGACAGGTGGGAAGTGACATTCATGCCACACGAATGCCAGGCTCTGACCATCACCAATAAGAAACAATCCAATCACCACCCCTTGACATTCAATGGTGTTACCATCACTGAATCCCCCACTATCAACATCCTGGGGGTTATCATTGACCAGAAACTCAACTGGACTCACCACATAAACACAGTGGCTACAAGAGCAGGTCAGAAGCTGGGAATACTGTCGCGAGTAACTCACCTCCTGACTCCTCAAAGCTGTCTACCATCTACAAGGCACAAGTCAGGAGTGTGATGGAATATTCACTACTTGCCTGGATGAGTGCAGCCCCAACAAAACTCAAGAAGCTTGACACCATCCAGGACAAAGCAGCCTGCTTGATTGTGGATGTATTGCCAAGCATCCACTCTCTCCAGTAGCAGCAGTGTGTACCATCTACAAGATTCATTGCAGAAATTCACCAAAGATCCTCAGACAGCACCTTCCAAACCCACAACCACTTCCATCTGGAAGGACAAGGGCAGGAGACATATGGGAACAATACCACCTTCAAGTTCCCCTCCAAGCCATTCACCATCCTGACTTGGAAATGTATTGCCGTTCCTTCACTGTCACTGAGTCAAAATCTGGAATTCCCCCTAATGGTATTGTAGGTCAACCCACAGCAGGAGGACTGCAGCTGTTCAAGAAGGCAGCTCACCACCACCTTCTCAAGGGCAACCAGGGAATGGCAATAAATACTGGCGAGGCAGCGACGCCCACGTCCCACAAATGAAGAGAAAAATAAAATTCAGAGGATTAATAAGTAAAGATGAAGATGAAACATGGGATGCTGTGGAGCTGAAAAGAAGTTTCTGAAACGGATGGTTAAGCTGAACAAGGCTAAGCTGGCAAGGAGAGCATGGAGATACCTAGGAACCCAAGGGTAAATCATTTAGCCCTCAAGTCTGTTCAATTCAATTAGATTGTGGCTAATCTACTTAAAATTCATTCACCCACCTATCCTCCATATCCCTTGATAACCTCATGTGCAAACATTTATATATCTAGTTCTTAAAATTCTCGGTTAAATCAGGATGAAGATATGAAAACTTTTGTCCATATTTAACACACTTTGAGATGACATTAGATCTCTTGTTCCTGCTTCTAGGCTGATTCTTTCTTCTACATGAATCTTCATTGTAGCCTTCTGTTTTTCCCTTTGACAGCTCTCCATTTTGTCTCTATATTCCTTAGTCAAGAACATTGTTTTCTCAACATTTTTCTGCTTTCCACCTATTTTAAAGGGGAGCCTCCCTCATCCACCTCTCAGAAAAGTAGGCTTCCCATTCTCCGGCTGAAATACTCTGCTTCCCTGAGCTCAATGCTAATGCTTCAATCTCGAAGCCCTTGTCTATCTCTTCCAAATACCTTGGGGCTAGCCTGAGTTCACATTTGATCATCCAATGGTGGCACCTTCCAACCTCTGTTCATGTAACACAGACCTATCTTTGTTCTCCTTTTGCATTTGGCTTCAGCATTCACCAGAGATTTATGAAATGCAAATCTACTTTGATATATTGGCATAAGTCACAATTATTGCAACTCATTTGATTCCAAGGTAAGCTTCCCAGATTCATAAATGGTGGCCAAAATTCAAGGAATGAGATTTGGTAAGATCGATAATAGACATATTTTCTGAAAAAGCCTTCACAGAATTGCTCACAATATTGCCAAAGGAGTTGTAATGCAAGTACACCAGAGTCTAACACGTTTATTTATCAAAGAATATCTGCTTAGTTTTCGCAGAGAGAAAGGAAAGAGGGAGAGTGGGAAATGGAATAAGAAGCAGAGAGATGTAGCGATGACAAAGAAAGCACATTAGAGCTGGAGGAAAGAGGAGAAGGGAGACTTTGAGAGAGTGGAAGACAACCAGAAGCTAAAAAGTGAGACAGAGTGTGAGAGATAAATGCAGACAATTTCCAAGAAAGAGACAGCCACGCTAATTTCATCCCTTAATGTAGTATAATAGATAGATGGCACTTTGAATAACATTTTGATTGTTCAAAATAAAAGGAGTGATCAAACAAGCTAAACAAAGGGCATCAAAATTCTGCAAACTGACTCAATTGCCCTGTACAAAGTAAGGCTAGTTGTATTGCTTCTGTTGTTAGTGATGATAGTTATATTTATCAGCAAAACCAAAGACCAATATATGCCAAATGCTGATGATGAAAAATGCAAATGCAATAACATCAATACTTTATGAATTGAATTTGGATCTTATTTGAAAGGGATTTATTTCTAAGAAAGCATTCACAGTATTTGTACTTTTGTTTTAATGAAGCATATAAATGGAATAATGCATTTCATTTAGTATAATCCCATGTATCAAAAACATTTGGAAGTGGCTAAATTCTGACACCAGTTTTCAAGCCTGGGAACCAAAACAGCTCTAGTTAAAATGAGAATCAGCTTTCTTTCTGAGAATGAACATAATACATTCTTACTCCTGTACTCTTCAACTTTTCAACTTTAATGTGGTTGACCTCACTATCAGGGTTTCTTTCCTCTATCAACCTGAGTAGAGCTAGGCTTTTTTTGCTTATCCCCTGGAGTCCACCAAAACTCTATTCTCATTTGCCCCATTTAACCTTATTTATAAACTGCTATTAACCTTATTTATTACCTGCTAAAATGGAATCAACTTCCATACTTGGTCATCCAGTGCTAGTTTGCCACAACACTTCTGGACCCTACAACTTTCTCAAAACTGTTGAACTGTTTGACTGATAAACTGTCACAGGTGTCTGACTTCCACCAACTCAACATTGTTATGAGTAAAGGAATAACTTCCAGCCTCCACCAAACACTCGACTCCATGCCCACTCACTCAGGCTGATCCCCATCTGAACCGATCTACCACTGAGACCATCTATTTCCACATCTGCAACATTGTCACGGTGCAGAGGGTGAGGACACTAGCTCTATGTCTCTACCAATTCTCAAGATCTCTCCTTTGGCACTAGTTTGTCACACTGATTGTACAACATTCAGTACTGGCTGAACAAGCATTTCCACCAACTAAGTGTTAGGAAAATCAAAGTCAATGCCCTCGATCACTGCCACCAACTCTCTCCTCAAAGCCGACATCCATGCCACTGTTACCTCCAAAACTTGACTCTTTCATTGAACTCCTTGTTGGCCTTCTGCCTTCCTTAATTGAGCTCATCCAAAACTCTGCAGCCTACAACCTAACCCATGTCAAGGCATATTCACCCAGCACTCCCAGGCTTGCTCAACTAAAACAGCTCTTGATATGGCAATACCACAGCTTATCTTTCTGCTCAAATCCTCTCACTTTGTATCTTTGCTGCATCCTCCAGGCCCACAACAGTCCAAGTAATGGCACATGTCTCCAGGTCTGGTCTCTTGAGCATCCCTAATTGTGATCACTGCAGCATTGGTGGCCCTACCTAAAGTTGCCTATAGACCTAACTCTGAAACTCTGTCCCTAAAGATCTTCACATCTCTACTTCATTCTCCCCAACAAAAAAACTTGATAATATATAATCTGTTTAACCAAGCTTTCAGTCATCCTAATATTCCCCTTATGTGGCTCGTGTGAAGCTTTGTTTGATAACCTTCTTGTTGAATGTTTTACTACATTAAAGGGGCAATATAAATGCAAGCTGTTGTTGTACGTCTGATCAGGACTATATATTGTAGTTTGTGGCAGAGTTGTGGCAAAAGAGAAGGAATGACAATCCTCGTCTTTAAACAGGACTTTAATATCACCAAGAGTTTATCTCAAAGTAATACTTGAGGATAATCCCACAGTATGAACGGTCTCGCTGTTTTGCAGCAACTTTTAGCATCATATTATTGCATTCTATAGATCCTATGGGACCAGAATCTCCTCCAACTGGATGCTATCTGGATGAAACATGATTGAAAAACCACAAATCCCTTGGACACAAGTACTGTAAATGAAAGCCATGCCTCAACACAAACATGCGGAGGCAGACTACATTATGGGGAATGGAGTACAGGGGAATGGTGATCCCAGCTGATTTTATTACTGGATAAGTCAGATCCCAATCTGACATCTGGCCTTATCGATCATTTTTGTTTTGTTTTAATTTTAATGAGGTAATCTGTCACTGAAGCATAAGCATGCAATGTTGTAGATTTTGTTTTAATAATAAAATGGAAGTTTATTAATCAAAAAAGAAGACAAAATAAAACAAACCAAATTATTTATAATGTAAATTCCATAAGTTGTAAACACAAGTATAATCCCATTATTCCCAAAACACTTATTTTACATCTTCCAAAATCAAGCCTGTACAATACCCGAAAATACCCATTGTACACTACTCACATCACAGAAAAGATAATTGTTTCCAAACAACTCAGTAGGCTGCACGTAGCTGCTACTTTAACTCTGAAACTGGAAATGCTGATGGCCTCTTTCTGGAGTATTAAACACCTGAGCTGAAATGCACTCAGAATCAAAGAATCACAGAATTGTTGTGGTGCAGAAAGAGGACATTCAGCCTGTTGTGCCTGCACTGGCTCTTCAAATGAGAATCGCTATGTACTGCTAATCTCCTTTACCTGCTACAGTTCCACAATATTTCTATCCAAATAATCATCCAATACCCTTTTGAATGGACCAATTGAATCTGGCTCCACCACATTTCCAATCAATGCATTCCATACTATACTACTCTCTGTGTGATTTGTTTTTGCTCACAACACCCTTGTTTCTTTTGCATATCATTTTAAATCTATGCCCCTTTGTTCTCATTTCTTTTACAAGTGAGAACAGCTTCTTTGTATCTTCTCTATCCAACTTGCTCATAATTTTGAAAATCTGTATCAAGTCTTCTCCCAGCCTTCTTCTCTCCAAGGAGAACACTTCCAACTTTTAAAAAATATGTTTACTCACAGGATAAGGGTGTCACTGGCTGGGCCAGCATTTATTGCCCATCCCAGGTGGCCTTTGAGAAGGACATCTGCAATCTATCCTCATTACTGAAATTTTCTTTCCTGGAACAATTCCTGTAAATTGCTTCTGCACTCTCTAATGCATTCATATCTTTTCTATATGTGGTGCCTACAACTGTATGTAATATTCCAGCCAAGGTCTAACAAAAGCTTAGCTTCACATAACCCCTTCTGGGTTTTATTCCAATACTCTGGTTTTGGACTATCACTAACTCCTTGCACTAAGGTAATCCAGTTTTTCTATGTTATTCCCTTTTCAGGAGCACTGCTCTATACACCCAGCTCCATCAAATGGCTTTACAGTATTGCAAAAAATCAAGTAAATGTAAAGAAGGTCTCTCCCTCTTATTTATGATTGTTTTGCCTAAGCTTAAGGAAAAGCCCTCAGTCTGAACATTTCTAACACACCTTAAAATATGACGGTTTACTCTGCTTGGTCATTAAATGCCCTAAAGCAAACAAAACCTATGAATGCTGCCAAAATATCTGTCATAAACTGTGTTAAAAGTAAATCACCATTGCTACAAAAATACTTCGAAATTCATTATTAACTTCAGACAAACTGAAAACCAAGGAGATAGTAAGGACTGCAGATGCTGGAAGTCAGAGTCAATAAAATGTGGAGCTGGAGAAGAACAGCAAGTCAGACAGTATTGGTGAATCAGGAAAGTCAATATTTTGGGTCTGCAGTGTCCTGATGAATGACCCAGACCCGAAATGTTGACTTTCCTGCTCCTCCAATTCTCCAGCTCCACATTTTATCAAAATTGAAAATGCAGATATCATTAACCTAAACTTAAAATTAGTTATATCACAGTAATAAATCCCAGGCATTAATCGCAGACTTTTCAATATTATAACAGGATTGATATTATTGAAAGGACTGCAGTTTGGGGCATTATCACAACAAGAGCACAGGGCAACTACCATGAAGTAATAAAGAAACAAAAGGAGGCCGTTATCACAAGCAACTGCCTTAGACAACATTTTATCATGCATGTCACAAAACAAGGGAAGCTTTTTACATAAAGATCAGCTTTGGAGATAGGGATATCTTACGTTAATGGAATTCATTATTTTCAGTTGTAGAAATAACAGCAGCATTAACTAGGTTTGTCTGGAATAGACTCAAAGGCAAAACACTGATCATCCAGCAGGATGACCTCAGGAAATATGTCCATGAACTTTTGATATGGGTCATCATAAAAAGGGGAAGTGTGATGATTGGCACTGCAGTCAAGAAGCAAGGCTAGGATTGACTGAGAGATAATAGGAACTGCCGATGCTGGAGTCTGAGATAACAAGGTGTGGAGCTGGATGAACCAAGCAGGCCAGGCATTATCAGAGGAGCAGGAAAGCTGATGTTTCGGGTCTGGACCCTTCTTCAGAAATGGAGGAGGGGAAGGGGACTCTGAAATAAATAGAGAGGGGGGAGGCGATGATAGAAGGTGGATAGAAGAGCAGATAGGTGGGAGGGAAGACGGACAGGTCAAGCAGGTGGGGATGAAGCTAGTGCGGGTGAGTGTAGGTAGGGAGTTGGGATGGGGGTTGGTCAGTGAGGAGGGAGGGGCGGGTAGGTGGGAGGGAAGACGGACAGATCAAGGAGGCGGGGACGAGAGGGGCTGGTCTTGGGATGAGGTCGGGGATGGGGAGATTTTGAAGCTTGTAAAATTGTAGGATTGTAAGCTTGTAGGATTGACTGACCTGTTTCATGGATTTACAATTCTCACTGGAAGGACCAACTGTGTGGATGATTGTATGTTAATCAAATCCAAAGGATATTGGGTCTGAGACATTAAGGTAACCTGAGGGTAAGAGCTAAATCCAGGGGTTGGGTCTGAATTAAGTAACTTTTAGGGCAGAAACATAGGTTTAGTCTGTAGTTTCTGTGTATTTTATTACTTCATGAGTTGTGGTGATTTTGTATGTTTTAGTCGGTGGAAGGGAGAAGCCAAGATTAAATCACAGAGGGATTTAAGTTGGATAAACCAATTGAGGTGTTGTTTCATTTGAAGGAGTTTAGAGGTTTTGAATCAAGGTGTCAGGAGAGTTTTATTTCAATAAATAATAAGTTTGTGTTCGAACAAACTCCTGAAGTCCAAGTTTTGTTGTAAGATGGCACTCGGAATGGAAATTCTTTTCAAACCCATCTGGTTCACTAATGTCCTTTAGGGAAGGAAATCTGCCATCCTCACCTGGTCTGGCAATGTGTGACACCAGATACGGAGTTATGTGTTTGGCTCTTAACTTTATCTGAAGCAAGTTATTAAATTGTATCAAACATTAGAAAGGTCTCAATCAAATGAAACTGGGTAGACAATCTGCTTTTGACGTAGGCACTGGGATCAACAATGTCAAACACATCCCTAGTGACCCTGCAAAGTCCTCCTTACAAACATCTGGGAATTGGGAGAGCTGTCCTAAAGATTAAGCAAGCAATATCCTGACATAGTCATGAAATACCTGGACATAACCTGTCCCATCAGCAAGACAGAACCAGAAGAGGTATGCAGTCAGCAGGGAATTAGCCTGGGAGTCCTCAACATTGACTCCTAACTCCATGAGGTCTCATGATTTCAGGTCAAACAGAGTCAAGAGAAACCTCCTGCTAATTCCATTTTACCCTATCCCATCCTCGGCTGACGAATCAGTGCTCCTTTGTACTGTATATCATTTGGAGGAAGCACTGAGGGTGTCAAGGGAGCAGAATGTACTTAGGTGAGGATTTCAATATGTTTCACCAAGCATGGCTAGTCAATGCCATTTCTGATCAAACTGTTCAAGTCCTACAGGGCATAAAACTGCGAGACTGAGTCTGTGGCACATGGTGATGGAACTAGCAAGAGGGAAAACATACTTGACTTCATTTTCACCAAACTGCCTACTGAAGAGGCATCTCTCCATGACAGTTAGAGCGACCACCACACAGTCCTTGTGGAGATGAAGTTCTACCTTCTTATTGAGGATAACCTACATCATGCTGTGTGGCACTACAATAATATTACATGAAATAGATCTCAAACAGATGCAGCAACAGAAGACCAGGTATCCATTAGGTGCTTTGGGCATCAGCTGAAGCAGGATTTTTTTCAAACATAATCTTCAACCACATGATCCAACATTACTGTCACTGATCTATTACTATCAAGCCAGGGGATCCACTCTGGTTTAAGGAAGACAGCAGGAGATACACCAGGCATGTCTAACAATGAGGGCCGGACTACTTGTTTGGCAATCGGCATAAACAGAAAATGATTCACAGAGCCAAGTGATTCAACTCAGAGAGCAAATTTTAGCAGTCCTATCATCTCCATTTGTGAACATGATGGGAAATTTAAAAACTCACTCGAGGAAGAGGCTCCAGAAATATCCCCATCCTCAATGATGGAGGATTCAGCTTCACGTTGTATTGACTCTGACTCCAGCATCTGCAGTTTTCGTTATCTCTGATAGAGGATTTGTGTACATCAGAGCATTTGAAACAATCCTGAATTGGTTAATGTATGATTCATCTCAGCCTTCTCCTGAGATCCTCAACATTGCAACAGCCAGTCTTCAGCCAATTTGATTCATTCCATGTGGCTGAAGGCACTGGATACTGCAAGGCTATGGGCCCTAACAACATTCTGGTAATAGTAGTGAAGACTTGTGATCCAGAACTTGACACACTAATCAAGAGTTACACTACTAGCATTTACACAACAATGTGCAAAATTGCCCAAGTATGTCCTGTCCAAATAAAGCAGGACATGCCCAACTTGCCAATTACCATCTCATCAGTCCACATTCAATCATCAGTAAATTGATGTAAGGTGTCATCAACAATGCTATCAAGCAGCACTTTCTCACAAATAACCTGCTCACTCGTGCCCAGTTTAGCATTGATAGTGCCCACTCAGCTCTTGGCTTCACTATAGCATTGGTTTAAGCATGGACAAAACAGCTGAACTCCTGAAGGGAGATGAGAGTGACTATCCTTGACATTATGGCAAGATTTGACCAAATCAGGCATCAACAAAAGACTGAAAAAAAGACTAGAGTTAGTGAGAATCTCAGAGAAAGCTCCCCACTAGTTGGAGTCTATCTGACACAAAGGAAGATGGTTGTTGTGGTTAGTGGTCAGTCATCTCAGCTCCAGGATATCTCTATGGGAGTTCCTTAGTAGTGTCCTAGGTCCAATCATTTCAGCTGCTTCACCAATGACCTTCTGTCCATCACAAAGTCAAAAGTGCAGATGATTGCTGATGACTGCACAATGATCAGCGCCATTCGCGATTCCTCAGAAACTGAAGCTGTCAATCTTCAAATGTAGCAAGTCCAGACTTGTGCTGAAAGTGACAATTAACATTCATGCCACACCAGTGCCAGGCATTGACTATCTCCAAGTACAGAGAATCTAACCATCAGTTTATGAAATCATGAGGGGCATGGATAGGGTAAATAGACCAGGTCTTTTACCTGGGGTGCGTGAGTCAAAAAGAGGGTATAGGTTTAAGGTGAGTGGGGAAGGATTTAAAAGGGACATAAGGGGCAACGTTTTCACACAGAGGATGGTGCTGTATGGAATGAGCTGCCAGATGAAGTGGTAGAGGCTGGCACAATTGCAACATTTGAAAGGCATTTGGATGGGTACATGAATAGGAAGGGTTTAGAGGAATATGGGACAAATGCTGGCAAATGAAACTAGATCTATCTAGGATATCTGGTCAGCATGGGCGAGTGGATCGAAGGATCTGTTTCCGTGCTGTATATCTCGATGAATCTGACTCTGTGACATTCAATGACATTACCAATGGTGATTCCCCCATTATCAACATTCGGTTGAGGGAGGTGGGTGTTGATCATTGACCAGAAATTTGAACTACAATTGGCTACAAGAACTGGAAATAGACTTGGAATCTTGCAAAGAGCAACTCACCTCCTAACTCCCAAAAACCTATCTACCATCTACTGGACACAAAGGAGGAGTGAGATGGAATACTCCCCACTGACTGGATGAGTGCAGCTCCAACAACACTGAAGAAGCTTGAAACCATCCAGGACAAAGCAGCCTGCTTGCATGGCCTCACATCTACAAACATTCACTCTGTCTACCACCATTACTTAGTAGGAGCAGTGTATAGCATCTACATGGTGCACTGCGGAAATTTACCAAGGCTCCTTTTGATAGCACCTTCTAAACCCACAACTGCTACTATTCCAAAATAGAAGCGCATCAGATATATTAGAACACCTCCTGCTGGAAGTTCTCCTCTAAGGCATTCACTACCATCACTTGGAAATCTATCACTGTTCTTTCACTGGGTCAAAATCCTGGAACTTCCTCCCTACTGGCATCGTGGGTCTATCAACACTAAAAAGACTGCAGCAGTTTAAGAAGGCAGCTTGCCACCACCTTATAAAGGGCAGTAAGGGAAATAAATGTTGGCCCAGTCAGTGATGCCCACATCCCATGACTGAATAAAAAGTACAAAGCAGAAGAATACTATTTATCCCAATAAGTCTATTACAACTCTTTGAAGTTATTCTAGTTGATCCCATTCACTCGTTCATTCCTATTATGCCTGTACCAATTTCTGTTCTGATTGTTTGTGCAATTTCCTTTTGGAAGCTACAAGTGAATCTGTTTTCACAACTGTATCAGGCGACATATTTTAAAACCTAATAACTTGTGCAAAATGTTTCTCCATGTTGCCTTTGGTTGCTTTCCCAGCTGCCTTAAATCTGTGCCCTTTCTTTATCAGCCCTTTAGCTATTGACAAGATTCTCTTTATTTACTCTCTCAAAACTGTTCATGATTTTATATATGTCAAACAAATCTCCTTTAATTCTTATTTGCTCCAAGCAGCCCAAGCCCAGTTGCCCCAGTCCATCCATATAACTGTAACCTTTTATCTCTGGACTCATTCGAGTAAATCTCTTATGTATCCTTTCCCAGGCCTTTATGTTCTTCCCAAGATGTGGTCCCTGGAACTGAATGCCATACGACAGCTATTTAATATAATTATGTCATCTGCTGCCCAGACAGTGACGTTTTGCCTGATCTATAATTTTAAAAATTCCTCTCGGATGTTCCTGGGATGACTTAAAGCAGCTTCTACTGACAAAATAATACCTTACCAGGGTGTGTAAATAACAATTGAAATGTTGGTGTAGCATCAGAAATTGTCTTTGTGCCATTTGTTTAGACACCAAGGTGCTGTGCCCTATTTTGTGAATACCAGTCAACTTCTTTTAACCCAGCATGTGGCGTAATTGGATAGATCTTCAGCCATGTTATAAGTTAAAAAAAGGGTGCACAGGAATGTAGTTTGATATTTTGAAACCATGTCCCATACAATTGTTGTGCATGTATATATAATAAAATTAATTCTGTGCCTTGTGCTCTCTAGCCTGCAGCAAACAGTGTAGAATCAGTCTTGTATGTATAATAGATCACAAGAGTTGTTCATGAATAATACAAATGCATTGAGTATATACACCAGTGTGTGAAGATGTTTATCATTGCTCAGAATCAAAGTGCACATGCAATATCGCAATCATATGTTTTGATGAATTCAGTGCAGACTTCTCTTTGCCATAGTCTGCTAATTTTGTGACAAGGGTCGGCACAATAATTGGATTTCCAATAATATCATGATTATCTCCACATGATAATTCAATTGTAGCTGTTTTTTTAATATTGCACAATTGTAAATTTGTTATTATATTACATCAACATGCAGATTTTTCCCCAGCTACACAATACACATCAATAACTTAATTCCCTACAATTCTTCTTGCATCTATTTGTTGTTGAGTAAGTTCACGCACCAAAGATGTTTGATATAAAGGATTATTTAGCAGGTTTATTTCCAAGGAATAACGGGTGTGTTTATATCCTAAATCTAACAAAATATAGATTCTCGCGCCATCCTAATAACTCTATCAATAATCACAGGCATAAAGATTTATGTTGTGGCATGCTTAGATGTGAAAGTTGTAAATAATCTAGGTGTAGTTACCCAGTATTGATCTGCATCAACACCTATAATCAGTTTCCTATAAACTCGTCATCTTCTCAAAAGAAACAATAAAACAATAGCTGTGAAGGTTGCCAAGTGTTTTATACCAAGTAAAATGTTACATTTCATGAGAAGGACTGCCCAATGGTTTACCTTTATAACAGAAGAAATGGAAAAACAATGTTCTGTAAACCTCATTTCAGAAGTATGGCTGAACTTTTGCATTACAGACTAATTTCTTAACAAATGATGCAGATGAATAAAGAGTTTCTGTGTGACAGCAAACATACAGTGAAAATCAGTAACAAAATGATATTTTTTTTAAACAGTCTCCTTCTGTGGAGTCTTCATTCATTTTTTAATGTTTCATTCCCATGATTCAAGGCATATTTCTCAAGAACCATGGTACGGCATAATCTTTGAAGTAGGCTCTGGTCGATTGATCTTTTATTATTTCTAAAAAAATTTTTTTGCATTTTTGTATCTTGATTCAGACATTTATCCAATGTACAGATTCAGCAAATTAGCCTGGATGTTCCCTCCTCAGCATTGGAAAATTCGCTGCCTGACCAATGAGCTTCAAGAGAAAGTGCCAGGGAATATGGGTTTTTCATTGCTGAAGAGGTGGGTGAGAGGTCCTCTTGCAGCCTGCAGTCAGGTCAGGCAACTCAGGAAGAATATCACAGGCAACAACAGTGCCCACCTTGAAAAGGCCCACCTGAATTCTGTGGAACTTTGCCCCAGTTAGAATAAAAACATAAAGGCCCCTCCGCCTTGACCTGCATGTGATTTTCTATATGTTAACCTATATAACATATACCACAGAGAATTGCGTTCTTACTGAGTCAGGTATCTGGAACTTTATTAACAGCTAACAATATACTCTGGCATCTCAGATGCACATGTACACTTTGGGTTATAGATCACTATGATATTAAGGACATAGTTGACTAGCCTGCTAACAGGCTATTTGATAACTGAATGAACAGAGAATAAGGTGGAGATAACAAGGTGTAGAGCTGGATGAACACAGCAGGCCAAGCAGCATCAGAGGAGCAGGAAAGCTGAC
>NC_063335.1:42347168-42358070 GCF_021869965.1 Rhincodon typus
ATTTCTGAAGAAGGGTCTAGGCCCGATATGTCAGCTTTCCTGCTCCTCTGATGCTGCTTGGCCTGCTGTGTTCATCCAGCACTACACCTTGTTATCTCAGATTCTCCAGCATCTGCAGTTCCTACTGTCTCAGAGAATAAGGTGGAGTTTTTTTATACCAGAGTGCTACGTGTCATGATGGCATCCAACTGTCTTATAAAGGCAAGTGCCTTTATGAGATTTTTGCAATAATACAACACAACCCTCATTGCTCCTAACCCCTCACTCCCACATACATTCCCCATGCACTTTACATGCCACCTCATGCTGCTAAACAGCCACTATAGACTTTCATGTCCCCATGCCATAGTGTGCCCCAGACAACTCTACATGTCTCCTTATGACTCCATACTTAGCTATGACACTTCTGTGTCCATTCATCACTATGAACAAACTCTATAGTGCAGGGTCTCAGCTATTTCAAGAAAGTAACTGATGTCTTGACTCTCAGCCAAGAGTGGTTGAGACTTGGCCGAAAGCCCAAATATGCATTGCTGTATTAAAATCCTGAGTCCCTGCTTGATCAACAACTTAAGAGATTTCAAGTGCTTGAAGTTTCAGCTATTAAAATTTTAAAAGGACTAGATGATTAACACTTTAAAAGTCATCAAGTCATTAATTATTTTACAGCATAGAAAGATGCCCTTTGGCCCATTGTTTCATTGCTGGTGATCAAATATCCATCTATTCTAATCCCATTTTCCAACAGTTGGCCTGCAGCCATATATGCTATAAAATTTCAAGTGTTCATCTAAGTGGTCTCTATCGGCAGAGACTTCCAGATATCCACAAACATCTAAGTGAAAACAAAATGTTTTCCTTAAATCCCTTCTAAACCTTTTGCTCCTTACCTTAAAACTGTTTCCCTCTGGTTATTGACGGATCTATTAAGAGGAAAAGGCTCCTCCTATCTAGCCTGTCCATGTCCTTCAGATCTTTGTCCATCTCAATCAGATCCCCCTCAGTATTCTCTGCTCTGAGGAAAACAATCCCAGCATATTTAGTCTCTCTTCATGGTTGAATATTTGCAACCCAGGTAACATCCTGCTGAATCTCTGCTGCATCCTTGCCAATCCAGTTACATTTTTTCTATAGTATCGTGACCAGAACTGCGTCCAGTACTCCAGCTATACCCCAACTAACACCATACACAGTTCTATTATAACGTCCTTGCTATTTTATTCAATGCCTTGACTAATAAAAGCAAGTATACCCAATACCTTCTTAACCACGTTATCTACTTGCCCTATTTTATTAGGCTTTAGTCAAAAAAGAACTTTGGGGGAAATTTCCCACTGAATGATTATTTTGCAAAACCTTCTTTTAATACATGCAACTGTCACTATAAAATTCATTGGCTTCTTTACCGTTTCGTGTGGGTGATGGGCATATATGTTCCATAAAGTTCCATTGTCTAATATAGTTGACATGAGGGACTACACTGGGTGGTCTGAGGGCAAACTTTGAGATGGGGACATTGGTGCCATTGTAGTGGAAATGCTTGATTTTTGTGGAATGAGGAGCTATCGAGTTATTTGTGAGGGCATAGCCTGGAATGGGGCCACCATCTTTTGAATGTACTTTTCAAAAGTTTCTTTCATGCAGACTACAGTTTGCAACATCTCTGAGGTAAACCATGTCTGTTCACATTGCTGACCTGACTGCATGAAAACTATGGAGAAGAAGGCCATGCTTATGGAGCCAGTCAGGTTAGGAAAGCTAGGAATAGGCTTGTGGCCTGAACCAGCCCGCATCCTTGAAAGACTGTGAAATCTGGAAAGCTTGAGAATGATGTCTGACATCCTGGAATTGGAATCAGCCCAGCATTTTTAAATGGCTCCAAAATCATTCCAACTTGGTGCAAATTCAAGCTAATATTTCCACTTTGAGCGAGAGTAAAAGTTAGACATCTCCCAGTGAGTGGTGCACATGTGGAGTTCACTACCATTGGAAGCACTTCACTTTGCTGAGGTGAAGCGAGATCAACGCATGAAGGAGAAGGGAATAGAAAGATAAGCTGGTAGCATTAGATGAAGGGTGGTAGTAAGAGACTTATGAGAAGCATAAAGCAGAGAATGAAACAGTTGGGCTGAATGGCCTACTTCTGTGTTGGAAATTCTATGTTGTTCTGACTGAATGAGGTGGGCACAGGCTAATACTTCATCATAAGCCTCGCACTGCTTCAGAGTGTTGCTCTGTGCTCAGTTCACAGAACCTGTACCAAAAGTCCTTTGAATGCCCTGCTGTCACTGTTTGCACTTTACCTGTATTGTTTCAAATGAATAAATAAAGCTTTCATAAAAATGGTTTTTAAAACTTTGCACACATCTGATAGATCCATGTTGTGTGTTTTTACCTGAGGATTTTTTTGTAAATTGTATCTGTTTAAGTTATATCTATTGGTTAACTGTTTTGACTTTTTGCTTTCCTTACTGACCATTGCAATACTGCTGCTTGAAGATCCAGTTAATGACAAAAAATTTACTAATCCCTCCTCAGTGTCTGTCAGTCATCATCCACATAGGATGAACTTACAATCATGAGGTACCTTTCATGACCTTAGGCTGCCTCAAAGCATTTACCAACCATTGAGGTGCTTTTGAAACGTTGTCATGGTTGTAATATAGAAAACACGGTGGGCAATTTGGATGCAAGGCTCTGCAAATGGCAATGATGTAATTAGCAGTTAACCCTTTTTTTACCCTGATGTTGCTAGAGGCATAAATATTGATGAAGACACCTAGAGAGATTTTCCTTGCTTTTCTTCAACGTAAGCATTGAGTCAAATATTATACTCAGCCAAGAGGACAAATCGGCTTCACTTTAAAGCCTCATCATAGAAACAATGCCTCTGATAGGGTAGGAATTCTTGATATGCACATTGATGTGTGAACTGAGATTATTCACCAAGAGTCTGGAGTCGGGCCCGGACCATAATTTTCAGACTTGGAGACAATAGTTCAATCCACTCAGTCACAGAAGATGCCTCCATCTGATCTTCCTCATTGCATGTCAAGTCATCATCATATGAATGGAAACAACATGGAATTAAATCAACAGATTTTGATCTGATTGGATTTTAACACACAAACAGATCTTTTTAAACTCAATGCAGGAGCAAATTACTGCCTGTCAGAGGGAAGAGCAAAACTTCACTTCAGCTCCGATGAAGAGTCATTGAGACTCGAAACGTTAGCCTGCTTTCTCTCCATAGATGCTGCCTGACCCAGTATGATCTCCAGCATTTTTTGTTTTCTGTGAATCTGCTTACCAGCTAGCCCAGCCTTATAGCAGTCCAGAAGAAACTACTGTGAAACAATACAGAAGATATGGATATATTTTCAACAGGGAAGGTGTTTGAGAATTATTCTCCTTCAGTACTGCTCTGGATTGTCAACGTAGAATATGTACTCAAATTTCAGCAATAATGTACAAAGACATGAAAGGTTAAGAGTACAATATGGGTTTAAATTTGCCTAGGCAAGAAAGAGCCAACACAGAGCTATGACAAGCCATTGCTAAGATTGGGAGTAATTTGAATCAATCAGAAATTGGACAATTCAGGTTCATAATAGTAAATGTCCCTCAATGCAGACACAGTTCCACATATTCTATCCCCATATGTTTACAATATCATATTATCATGTAAAATTAGTCAATCCAAACTTGGAGCTGAATTACCCAGCTTGACACCTTCAGGGTCTCCGTTGCACATCATCTTCAAATGAAATGCAAAATTCTTACTTTTGCTGCAATGCATTTTAGAGTGCAATTTTCATTTTAGATGTGACAAATTTCCAGATCAAATTTCAAATCACAATCTTGAATTTTTATCCACATCGGAATCTAAATATGATTTAAGTCACCACATTGAATGAATTTTTAAACCGGAATCCAAATTTGAATTTGATCTATTTCTTTAACATTGAGACATGGAATGGTTGTAGCTTAGAAGGATGCCATATGTTGAGTCTATGCTAACTCTGTGCAAGAGCTACTTAGTCCTACTCCTCTGCCTTTACCCTGGAACACAGTCAACATTTTTTCTTAAGAGTAGTTGTCCAATTCCCTTTTGAATGACACAACTGAGTCTACTTCTGTCACACTGCCAGACAGTGCATTCCAGAAGCTAACCATTCCATACATAAAAAAGGTTTACTCATGTTGCCATTGCTATTTTTCCCAATTACCTTAACTGGTGCTGTTTTGTTTCTGGATCCTTCCAGCAATGGGAATATTTCTGCCTATCTACTCTGGCCCCATCATAATTTTGAACAACTTTATCAAATCTCTTCTCATCTTTCTTTTCTCTGAAGCCTCAGCTTCACCAGTCTCTCTTTTAACAAAAGACTTTCACGCCTGGAATCATTCTTACAAATCTTTTTTTCCATTCTCTTCATTGCCTTCACATCCTTCCAAAAGTGTTGTGCCCAGAATTAGATGTAATATTCCAGTTGATGACTGCATAGCTAATATCTAGATTTCTTGTCTTTAATTCTTATTTCCTCAGAGAAATAACTTCCAGAGAGGAGGTCCAGTAAAGAAAATCAAAATAAAATCATTCCTATCCACTAATTCACTAATGTAGTTTTGTTGAGGTTATCTAATTTAAAAAGAGATGTCAACATATCAGCCTGTAGGAAACAGTATTTGTATGTGCGCAGAAAAGTGACAAAATGTGGGAACTGACCTATCATATGACCTTCTTAAATCGCAAAATGGTGCAGAATCCAGGCTTTGAGAACAAAAAAAATCCAATAAGCCCTGAGTGGCAGTTGAGAAGGGGACATTTTAAGTAAATCTATTTGCATCATGCCGTTTTAGAAGCGTATTGTGTTTGAAACCTTAGTTATGGTATGTGCTGGTGGGAAAAAAAACTGAGTCTATAATGTTGCAAAGATAGACTGTCATATGAGAAATAATCCTGCCAAATATGAACAGTGTCTGTAGTTTATGACCAATAACAGAAAAGCACACAATGGAACACATTTTGAGACAGGGAACTGGGTGGATTATTTTTTTCTACTTGTACGGTACAATCCATCTCTTCTCTATTGATTTACTGCATGATCACTCCGTTTACATGCTAATTACATGTGGCTCCAGTGAATTTGTGAGTGGTGACAATTTGAGGCGCAGTGGGACCACAGCTCATTATATGGCGGTGTCCAGATACATCAGATATTATTAGCTATCATTAATCTGCCATACAAACACTGAATGCACAAATACAGCAGGCAGGAAATAAAGAGTGCAAATGATGACTAATAGCACCTTGACCCAAGAGGTTGAAGGTCATAGCAGGCAGAGAAAAAAATGCTTTTAAAGGACAAATCTAGGTGTTGTTGGAACCCTCTATAAAGGATATAAGTAAATGGAAGAATATAGCTAGAGACTGTGTGCCTCATTAATGCAAGGTCTAGGTGAAGTGATTTTTGTTTGATGAACACGAACTCCCACTGGTTCACTGTGGATGTTGAATGAAATCGAGTAAATGGTATAATTACTATGATCTTTCTTTAAAATCAATGTGGAGCCTTTTGGGTATGGTGCTCAGCAAATTGAGTTCCTTTTGTGCCAATTGAGTGAGGTTTGTATAAACTCTGGGGGTGCTTTTCAGTTCCAGCCACTGCAAGAATAGCGAAGGGGTCAACCTGTTGGTTTTTTTTGTGTGGAATGAATAGAGAGGGGAAACAGGCTGTAGTGGAGCGGACAGCACAACAGATTGAACCTTCTAATCCACAAACCTATTCTACATATTTTCCTTTTTAAGAGAGAAAGAAAGGCAAATGTTCGCTATAAATGCACGCCATGCAGCTTGCCTGTGTACTCTACTACATCAAACCTATCAAGAAATGAAATATACACTGTCCTTCCTTTCATATACCTCAGGATTTTCTTACAATTTCCTGCACAGTTTATATGCATTTAATCTTCAAAAGGTGATGGCAGCATCAATTATTACTGAAATGTTGGCGGCCATCTTTTCCCTCTGGGACTAGAAAAATTACTTCTGAATCAAAAGGAGAAAGAAAAAACCTCTTTTCCAATACATTTGCAGGCTAGCATGAGCAAAATAAAGACTGGAGGACAGGGTATTTTATACACTAATGTTCAGCTACAAATTAATGTCCCAGGCAGTCAAACTATATGAACAGTTGAATGCTATTGCAAGGTTCATTTGAATATTTCCCCAATATGTTTTATACTGCCACGGTTCCCATTAATGAGTCATTATATGGAACATCCAAGGGAAGTTTGTCTATTTTTAATCATCCCACAATTTTCCAGCAAGAAGAATAAATATTGATTTATATTCTACATTTATATTACAAGAATTAATTAACTTGCTGGGATAATAATTAAACTGTAAACTACAACTCCCTGCTGTGACCCTTGCTTAAGTGCCGAGCCTATGACACAATGTGAACTCATCGCACAAATTCACAATGCAATCTTATCATTTTTTTAATATATGTGTCATTTAAAGTAAAGGAGAAAGGTCAGAATGTCCAATTTTGCCTTCACATTCTGTAATACACATAGAATATTTTTGTCTTTATTACTTTTAGAGCTCAATCCCATTATTGTACCATTTTGCACAATTTTCCCAGATTCCATACAAATCTCTCCTGCAAATGAATCTCTGATGTTTAACAATGGATAAGATTGAAGAATGTGTGTATCTTTATGGGGCAGCTTAATAGTGATGATCCTTATACACATGGACTCAAGATAGGTGAATTCCTTGTTTGCAATAATGGAGCAACATCTGAGGTAGAACAGATCACATCACCTTTTATCGGGCAGACTTGATCTGATATCTAACAAAGACAGTGTTTTGATAAAAGATAACATTCCACCGATGTATACAACCATGCAATTGTAGGCACATGACATTATTTAGTCTTTTATATAAATTAGTGTTATATATCATTTCCTGGGTTGTGCCATGTCCCATTCACCTATCATCCATGTTCACCGACCTATATTAAGTTCCATCCAGAAACACTTCAGATTTAAAATATTTATTGTTATGTTTAAACCCTTCTGTGGCCTCACCTTTCATGATCTCTTTAACTTTTTCTAGCTCTACAACTTTGCCAGAGCACTGCATTCCTCCAATTCTAGCCTCTTGTGTATCCTAATTTCTTTTGCCCTTCATTGGTAGAAGTGCAGTCAACTGCTTAATTGCTGAGAGGAAATGCCTCCCTAATCCTTCCCACCTCTTTCTCAAGCTTTTGAGTACCTATCCTAATAACTCCTTATGTGATCAGTATCAAATTTTGTCAGATAATGCTCTTTTCTTGGCACTAACAAAAATGAAAACTGTTGTTGCAAAAGTACTGATGGTGCCATCAACTACAATCAAAAAACTCAACTGACTTGAAAACATCATCTGCATTATGAAATGGGTGAATAAACCTAGAAATATATCATCACTTGTTTCTTTCTGTATTATTTCTTCATTTATTCATCGGATGTGGGCAGCGTTGGCTGTACTAGCATTTATTGCCCATCCCAAGTTGCCCTTGAGAGAGGGGTAGTGACCTGCCTTCTTGAAATTGCGGTAGGTATTTGCAATAGGTATCCTACAACGCTGTTTGGGACAGAGTTTCAGGATGTTGACCAAGTGACACTGAGGAATGGCGATATAATTCCAAATCAGGATAATGGGTGGCCTAGAGGGGAACATGCAGGTGGTTGTGTTCTCATGTATCAGCTGTCCTCATCCTTCTAGGGGTTGGTTAGCTCAATTGACTGGACAGCTAGTTTGCAATGCAGAGTTAATGCCAACAGCATAGGTTCAATTCTCACAATGACTGAGATAACCATGGAGGATGCTCCTTCTCAACATCCACCCTCACCTAAGGTTAAACCACTACTAGTTGTCTCTCTCAAATAGGGAAAGCAACCCTATGGTCTGGTAAGTCATCATTGACTTTGCTTTTACCCTTATAGGTGGAAGTGGGTTTGGGTTTGGAAGTTGCTTTTTAAGGAGTCTTGATGAATTTCTGCAGCTGCATCTTGCAGATAGTATACACTGCCGCTACTGAACATCACTTGTGGAAGACATGAATATTGATGAATGTGGTGCCAATCAAGCAGATTGCTTTGTTCTGCATGGTGTCAAGCTTTTTGAATGTTGTTGGAGCATCTGACCTGCTCTTGTAGCCACAATATTTACATGGTTATATACCTTCTTGAATTGCTGCAGTTTGTGTGGTGATGAAGGAATACCAATACATTTCCAAGTCAGGATACTATGAGACGTGGAGGGGACTTTTCAGGTAATGGCATTCCAATGTCAGCTGTCCCTATCCTTTTAGATGGTGGTGGTCATAGCTTTTTGGGAAGGACTAGTGATATAAGCCCATTGAAGTCAATCTCTCCACCTTGAGCAATTCTTTTATCCCAGAGATCAATTTCATGAACCTTCCTGAAGCAAACCCTCTAAGACAAGTGTATCTTTTTTTTAACTAAAGAACTACACAGTTTTTCAGGTATGGCCTCACCAAAAACCCTTATTAATACAGCAATACATCCTTTTGCCTTCCTAATTATTTGCTGTACCCGCATGTTAACTTTTAGTATTTCATATGGAACAATACCCAAATTGCTCTGAATACTACCATTTACTAGGTCTCTCTCCTTTCAAAAAAATATTCTATTCTTCCAGTATTCCTAAGAAAGTGGGTAACGTTATACTGCTGCTTTATTCATTGTGCTCATTGCGTTACCACCATCTTGTAAACAATAAACACTTGAATCATATTATTTGAAACTGTACTGACTTGCATAACTTCCATGATTCTATCTGTCACCCATTTGTAACTTATCGTCTTCCTCATAGCTTTCTTTCCCAGCTAGATTTGTATTATTAGTAAACTTGGATAAATTAGAGTCAATTCCATTACCTAAGTCATTGATATCAATTATAAATAGGTCAGGCCCAAACACTTATCCTGCAGTGTATGTCACATCCTGTCATTGCAAATCCAACCTATGTAACCCTATTCTCTTTTACTTGATCCTTAACAAATTCTCATTCCCAACTAATGTATTATCCCTAATTTCACAAGACCCAGTCTTATACAGTATATCAATCTTTAGTTTGACACATTATATTGTAAAGGTACTGGTTTTTAATATCCCTTGTTCATTGTACTTCTAATAGCTTTGTCAAGCATTATTTCCCTTTCATAAAACTGTGTTGACATTCCCTAATCAAGTTGTGATTTTCGAAGTTCATTGTTACCACATCTCTAATGAGGTATCTTTGTCAGCATCTCTACTCCTGATGTCAGGTCAACTTTCATGAGGAGCAAAGTTACACCTGCTACCTTTCCAATCAGTAAGGATCTAGGAAATTCTCGAATATCAAAACTAAAGCATTCAATATCTCTGCTGTCCTTCCTTTAAAGCTGTAGTGTTGTATTTCTCTGGATTTGTTTAACACAGAATTATCATTCTCATTCTAGGTTGATAGTAAAGTGGCATAGATTCAATCTGTTTGAAAATCTGAAACAGGTTTAGATAATACACAACCTGACAACTTCCAGTTACAGAACAAATCACATAGATAACCTTAGTCTAGCAGGCTGCTATTGGAGTCCTCATGGCTGCTCATCATGTGGAGACTTCCTGGACTTTGACTCATACTTAACTCTTGTGCCAGTGACAGAACATACCCTTCTTTTTATCCCAAGATAAAATTGCATGAACTGGAAGTAAAAATACAGGAATTAGGTGGTTGCAAAACTATTTACACAGAAGCTAAAATTGCAAAACATACAAGTTTAAGAGTCTGTATAATGAATAGGTAGTTTGATGGAACTTGTGATTGTATAACATTCTGGAGATCAGGATTTCATACGTGGTTGTTCTCTATGTGTGTTAGTATCTTGTGTGTTGATTGAGAGTTGCTTTTTGTCAGGACAGTCTTCCAATTTTAATTTTCTGAACACATCTTTGTGTGTGTTCCATGGACAGTTGGAATACTGTACAGTTTCTGTGTTGGCTTCTGTTGCTCCTCAATGTTGCTCCATTAGTTATTATGCCTTTGTAGGACATAGGCTCACTGCTCACTTTGTATACATACGTAACTAACTAGGTTCCTTAGATTGGATGCATGACTCTGAGCATCTGTTATATGTACTGACTAGGCACCTGTGGTCCTGCATCTCAATCATGCAACAACTTAATTCTCCCTTGTTTTACTAGAGGTATATCCTGTATTTAAGAGAACTTGGACAGGTCAGTTTTATTCTAACTTACCATTCAAACATAATCTCCACAATTGATGGTAAGTCCAAATCCCAGAGATGCAGCTCTTTGGTGTCACAAAGCAATACAAAATTCCTGTTTTGTCATTCTTTACTTCAGGATATGTGCTATATCAGTGCAAGCTATTTGTTCACCAAATCTGTTGGATTTGGGATAATTGTTTTAGTTCATTCCCAGGACATGGCAATTTTTTGCCTGTCCCTAGTTGCCCTTGAGAAGGTGGTGGTGAGTTGCTTTCTTGAACTTCTGTGGTTCACATGCTGTAGGTTGACCCACAATGCCATTGGGAGGGATTCTAGGATTTTGACCCAGCGACAGTGAATGTGGTGAAACCATCATGTGGTTTATGCTCCATTTGGCACAGATGTCCCAAAAAGGTCTCCCTGTATATTGATTCAGAGATAACGGGGACTGCCGATGCTGGAGAATCTGAAATAACAAGGTGTAGAGCTGGATGAACACAGCGGGCCAGGCAGGATCAGGGGAGCAGGAAATCTGGCGTTTCAGGTCTGGACCCTTCTTCAGAAAATATTTTCTGAAGAAGGGTCCAGACCCGAAACGCCAGATTTCCTGCTC
>NC_063335.1:42358170-42404233 GCF_021869965.1 Rhincodon typus
AGATTTCCTGCTCCCCTGATCCTGCCTGGCCCGCTGTGTTCATCCAGCTCTACACCTTGTTATCTCTAAACTAAATAGTGCACTCTGTGGTCAGATTTTATAGGGGCCTGAATGATGTGGGCCACAGTGAGATTTGTGGCAGCATCATGTGAGAAGTCTGGCTCGGGCTATCTATGATGTGGAGGTGCCAGTGTTGGACTGGGGAGGACAGTGTCAGAAGTCACATGACCCCAGGTTACAGTCCAACATATTTATTTGAGATCACAAGCTTTTGGAGCACTGCTCCTTTGTCTGATGCTTTATGGGAGGTGGATATACTAGCGGAGATATGGTGAGTGTGAAATAATACACTGACAGAGTGAGGAAAATCATTGACTTCATTCTTACATTACTGTTCATTCCTCCAGACATTGTGATTGAACTAACCTGATTAGCAACCGCAAACCAGGTTGGCATGGTCTGATGTTGTGGCATCCTTTGCTTGTCCTAGGGAAGACAGCATTCGTTCTCTGCACCACCCCATCCAGCAGGACCTCCAGGTTTCTGCTGACCAAGCGGGGTGACAGATTTCTCCTGTTTGTCATGTCTGGGAAGAATGTCAGGAACTTTTCAGGGTGGCTCTGGGCAGACAGTGCTTGTCTGGGGGCAGAACAGCCTTTTAAAGGTAATGCCATTGATAGGAATGCCAGTCAATTTTGTGATATCCTGATAGTGGCCCGTAGCTCTGGGAATTGTGCATGGTAAGATGAGAATGGAATTCGATGACAAGGATGCCATAGGGATGAGGTTTGGCAGGGGATGCCAAGAAAACTCACTCAGCCTTGTTGTGAAAAACCCTCCAAAAACCTTGATGCAACTGACACTTAGAGAAAAAGTAAATGTAAGATTCAGCCCATTGTGTGTTTCCCAGATGCATTTGAAGTGTCCTTTTATCATCTGACAATTGAAAATTTGGAAAAGTATTTGGTGAATAGAAGAAAATTGTTGCCACATATGGTGTAACAAATCTGCTATGAGTTTGTGCCAAAGAACTGACAAAATCTTATGAGAGTGTAATTGTCCTCCAAAGCTGTGGTTGGAGACTCAGCATGCCTTGCACATCCGCACCATCTTCTCTACATCACTATTGATCCCTGGTCAACTTACAGTATCCTATGCCAGGTGTCATGGTAACTCTATGGCTAAATGTGCCTGATGTAGCTGTGCCAATGAGTCCTATTTAAGAGTCTTGAGTACAAGCACTTGTTTCTATTTAAAAATCATGCCTCTTGAGGTACTTAGTTCATTTCCATATTTATTTCCATAAATCATCTAAAAGCGTCTGCACCTCTTGTATCATGTCAGGCCACTCTTCTCTAATAGCTATAATAGAGCCTTCAGTCATCATTAGCTGTTTCTTTCTGAAGTTCTTCTGATGTCCATACTGTCTGCTTTGTAAGTCTATTGGGAATTCTGCATTCAATTTGAATTTGGTAGTCTGATCTGAAAAAGTTGGTCTGAACTACATTTACTTTTTGCACCTTGCTATTGAAGACAAGTCTTTCACAATGAGCTGCACCCATCATTGAAACCTAGGTTTCAGTCGTGCCCTTCGTTTGTTTTGCCCATTAGCACAACTTGGGATTCAGTCTTTGAAAGTTGGAACTTTCTGTGGGGATCTTTTAAAGAAAGATTTAGCATCCTTATGTCCAAAACATACCCTGGCTGTGTCAGATAATAAATCAAAGAACTGCAGCTGCTGGAAATCTGAAAGTAAACCAGAAATTGCTAGAGAAACTCAGCAGGTCTAGCAACATATGTGGTGAGAAAGAAAAGTTAATATTTTGGGTCCAGTGACCCTTCTGCAGAATTGGGTCATCTTTCTTCAGCACACATGTAATGGAACTGCCCCAATCCATGTGCTGATGTACATGATGAATAACACTGTAATGTTCCATATAACCCAGCTCACTTTCTGGGATGGTCAATTGACAGAATTTCGTGAGGGACAATACAGCATCACCCTTTGATATTTCCAATGACGTTGAATCTGTCTGGGTATATTTGTTCAGCTTCCTGGACTGACTCAATACCATTATCCTCGGTCTCTTCTGCTGTGATTGGTACCTTGGTGATTTTGTGAGTGGCGATAATGTTGAGTTCTATACACACTGATGGTCTTGCTATTGCTGGTCCATTCTTGTCCACCACCAGGTAGAATTCTTGTGGTTTCCATGCAGAATTACCATAGATATATTCATCATCAATGTATCAATATGCGGGTTGGATAGCCCATAATGTGCAGTCAGTTCTCCTGTGGTAGGTTGTAACATTGACTTCTAATGTTCCAGGTACATATCCTTCAGAATTCTGACTAGTAGCGTATTTGTATCTCACATGCTATACTCAGACTTGAATATGTGTTTACCAATTTTATTTGGGCATTTAATATTAATAATGGCAAAAGCTTCTAATTATTTGATTTTGTTCACACAGACACACAAGTGTCACACTTACACTTTGGAAGGCCTTATTTGCCTTCTGGCTGTAGGTTCTTCCACTCTGAACATTGACTGTGGTCCTTGCTGCAAACCTCATGCTTTTTCCTGTGCTTATACACATCTCTGGTGCACTTGCTGCTATTGCTGCCATTATGCTACACATGCTTTTTGTTTGGTTATGTCCTGTTGTAGCATCTGGTGTTGGAATGAGATTTTTTTCAAACGAGATCCCAAAGTCCTTTTGCACTGCATTCATCACAAGGATCTTGGAATATAAAACCACTTTGTATAAGTGCAACAGAACGCACTTTCTACACTCCTTGCTTGCTTTCTTCCCCTTGGCTACTGTGTAATACTGGTAACTGCAGATAACACTTTTACATCTTGTTAGATGTCTACAGTGGCTTTATATCCTTTGCCGTCCTATAGCAGTGTACTGATGTTATGATATTTCTTTTCCCCCAAAACTTCGTTTTTGAAAGGTTTGACTGGTGTTGAACCAACTCTATTATCCACTCAGACAGTTCAGCCTCTGTGAAATCACAGTCCTTGCCCTTGACACAGCATCAATTGGTGAACTGTTTGATTGATTCTTGTAGCTGTTGCTTGTAAGACATCATCTTTAGATAGCAAATTCTGAAGTTCACTTTTATATGAACCTGGTCTTCCAGTATTTCCCATAGCTTATCAGGATCTTTGGTTCTCTGCTGTCAGGTGTGAAGCCTTGATTCTCTGCAATCTGTTATGCCTAATGGCTATGTTTACTTTCACCACTTGCTCATCTAGTTCTATAATGACTAAATCTAATATCCACTCATCCTTTGTATTCATGTGGGACATATGTGGCCTTCCAATTCATGCTAACCAATGATAGTCATCACCATGACATTCCCTGCCTTTTGCATGTGTTATCAATGCATAAGAGATTTACAGTAACTAAATTTCAGACCACTCTGAATGGAGATTCAGCAATACAGCTCCTGTGATTCTTTTGTATTTTTAAAAAGTCTTCCCTGTGCTGTGACTCGAGCTTTTTTTGTTTTGTTCATGCTTTTCTTTTGCATGGGAATGCCACCTGAATTTGTCTTGACAGTTCTGCAGTTTCTGCTGCCAAAATTGATCTAACTGACTACACACGTGAACTACCAATCTGGCAGCTCAGAAATCATCATTTAGTAAGTGATATTTCCAATTTTTTTTTGAATGAGGTCCTGGTACAAATATAACTTCAGCAATGCTTCAAATCTTATTTGAGGCTTTTTTCCTGTTAGATTTCAAGTTCACATTACTGCCTTCACTTTTTGGGAGAAAAATCCTTACTGATCACCATGTCATGTTCTTATATTGTGTGCCTGAACACAGAATTAACACAATTAGACTGGATTAGTAAATAGCATAGGCTCAATTGACTTGAAAATCTCAAGAAGCATTATTTAACAGATGAACTAATGGTCTGTATTTCCAGAGCACCTTATGCACACATACTTAGTCTATCATGCTGCTGCTTTGTCTCGTTAGAGTGTTGGTTATGTACTATCATCTTGGTTTTTGGCTCTAAAGCAGTCACACAACAGTAGGACATCAGGACCAGGGCATTTTATCAGCTTCTAGTGTCAGTAACGTATTCTTTTGGTGTTAGAATACAATTACAGTCCATAAAATGCACAGAGCTAAGCAAAACCTAGAACCTTGCTGACATCAGCTCTTCAGTATATTCAGTTAATATTGGTTTGACTGTTTGAATAAATAGTGTGACTATTATTCCACAAGTAATGATTTGCTTTCAATGAAATATAAAATGGTATGTCACAGAACACAGTGAAAATGTTACATTTTTCTCTTTTGCCACAGTGCCTGTTTTGATACAGAGTGAATATACATTAATCAGCTTAGCAGAGATGGATTACCTATGCAAGTAGATATCTCAGGCACTTGCTCATCAGCATCATAGAGCATTTCAGCTGCCAACTGTGTTTAAAACTTTAAACCATTCAAGTCAATGCCCTTTAAAAAGTAGATATTTTAAATCCTTCTATCTTTGTGTTGGATACAGTGAATGCACATTTAATACAGTAACAAACTCTCCTCATCACATTATATTTGGGATTTAGGCATGATTTGAAGGCATAATCTAAAGAGAATTTTCTATCAATTAGGGTGTCAAAAAGAAATGCATTATCTCAGAGAATGCTATAGAAAAGAAAATGGAAGTGTTCTGCTACTATAACCTAATCTTGAGAGTTATGTATTGCTTTAGTGGAGTCAAGGAAACTCTTTCAAGTGCTAATCAAATTGCATTTTCCACTCTTGCTCACTTTGGTAAGGGTTTGCCTGTCATTCACTTCACGTGGTGATCCACCCCTACTGCCACTGGGTGGAACAACAGTCTTGGCACGTTGAGATCCTTGACTGGGTATTAATTGCCTACTTAAGGGCCTGAACTGGTGGAAGGGTGGAAAAATCCCTGATTAAATGATCCCCATCAGTTAACTTGCCACAGGAGAAGGCATTGAATTTTGCGCAATGGGATGAATTGTTACCTCCTGTACGATATGATTCTTATGTTCATCCTGCAATCATGACACCAGAATTAATAAACTGATAATTTGTTATGAATTTGAGCTATTGCTTAGATTACAGCAGTGTGCCAGGAGCCAAATTATTTTTTGTCTGCAAATTTCTGAATCATTTTATTCTGTTGATCTGTGACCCCGGAATGACGTGCCAGGCAAGCAGCAGCAGCAGGTTATTTGCATCTTATTTGCCCTATTGGCTAAAGTCCAGCCTCTGCTGTGGCATTTCATAAGCAACTTCATAATAAGCCATTAACTGGACAGACAAGCTATTAAACTCGAGGGTCATAAACATTTCAAGAGTTATAAAACTTTCATTAAGTTCTCACGATAACACGCCAGATGCTGACCTTTTCTGTGTTGTGAGTGCAAAAATAGAAGTGGAGCCTATTTGAAACATGAACAAATGGGTCCTTTGTGCCTCAAGATCTTTACAAAATTATCACAGCCTCTTGACTTGGCCAGAGACAACGATCTCAACAGTGGAAAGTGACATACAAAGGCTCACTTTAATAATTTGATTAAAACAAATTGGAGGGTTTGGAGGTGATAGTATTGTGTGCAGACCCTTTAACACTGACCTCTTCAATGCTGTCAGAGATTCCATTAAGTGGAGGGCCCCTTAAATTTATAGACCAAATATTTCACATTGTCAATTTATCACAGCCATTTAACCTTGACTTAAATACTGAAACATAGCATCCTACCACAGAATATCGATATATCACAAAAAAACCTACAGCACAGCTCTCCTTTAGCACTGAGGAGAAAAAGATGTTTCCACATAAAAATTAAATCTCCAGAAGATTACTTAGAGGTGAAGAGATTCCTTTCACATGACATTCGCTGAACTACTTACAATTGAGATTCCAACCAGAAAAAGCTGGAAGCAAGAACAGAAAGATGGAGTAGATATTTTAAAACACCGCGATTAAAACCTGTTACACACATAGAAGCTGGTGTCATTTGTACATAGCTCTGAGATATAAAATACACAACATTTTTGTCTCCAGAACTGGTCCACCTCATATCAAGCTCTAGTACAACAATAACACTGGCATTTACCCACCAATGTTAAATAAGTGCCCAGGTATGTCCTGTCCACAAAATCAGGTCAAATCCAATCTGACCAATTATCACCCAAAGTGATATCACACCCCCTCAGCCCCCAAACAGTCTTATGTCCAATCCATTTGTATCTATGCCTTCATATGCCTTGCCCCCATCCCCATAATGCTGCATAGCCTCCAAGCTAATCTATTCCCCATTGCCTACCCCAATGACTCTTTGTAGCCCCTAAACCAACTTAACGCTAATTCATGTCAACCCCCTTTTTTTATATACGGAATCCCTACAGTGTGGAAACAGGCCATTAGGCCCAACAAGTCCACACCGGCTCTCCGAAGAGCATCCCACCCAGACTCACCTCCTTACCCTATCCCTGTACCCTACATTTCCCATGCTAATCCACCCAGCCTACTGGACACCACGGGCAATTTAGCATGGCCAATCTTTGGACTGTGGGAGGAAGCCGGACCACCCAGAGGAAACCCACGCAGACACAGGGAGAATGTACAAATTCCATACAGACAGTTGCCCGAGCCTGGAATTGAACCAGGGTCCCTGGCGCTGTGAGGCAGCAGTGCTAGCCACTGTGCCATGCCATCTATGCCTATCTATTATCCTTTGCCCTTGTGCCTACCATGGCATTTCACTGTAGCAGATTTCAAGATCCAGACAGAAATTAGATAAAATAAAATTTTAGTAAATTAACTTTCATGTCTTTACGGCAGACTTCAATATATTGATAAAAACTGGCATTAATACAAACCCAGTGTCCACGTATACATTCTTCCAAAAACATAATAGCTGATTTTCTAGTAAAATTCAGCCTAAGTGTCAATTTCAGGGACTTTATCCAAGGAAATACACAATGTTTAGATTGCCACTTATTGGGTCTACACTGCACACTTTGGCTTTCACTCTCGTGGATGCCCAAAATAATGCACAAACTGGAAGCATTTGATGGCTGAAATGGTCAGTTTCATCCATGAACCCCACCTGAGTGAATTCCAACCTTATTTTCTTCCTACTCCTGCAAAAATGGGGAGTGCCATAATGAGGCAGGCCTTGTGATTGGCTCATCCGTCATTTTCACTGTGATAAAGAACTTCTCAATCTTGGCAAAAATCCAGGCCAACATCTTATATGGATAGGGGTCAAATTTTGTCTGATAACAAATCTGTGAAACACTTTGGGACAATTTGCTACATTAATGATGCCCTATTAATACATTAAAGTCTCCTTGAATTCGCAAAGGTCTGATCTTAAGATAAATATTTATCACCTGTGGGACCTACAAGACTTAGGATACTTCAGTCAGAATTAAAAAAAACACAAGTTAGTACATGGAAAAGTACAAGTTTGCATTTTTAAAGAATGTTCCTTGTGACTATTAAAGTGACTCAGAACACAGTGAATGTACAGAATTATTACTCTCTCTAATTCAGCAAATGATAATTACCAATTTAGATTATGTTAAAATTTAAATAACATGTAATTGATGAAAAAGCGATGCACACACAGAAGATTGCTGGAGCTGCCTGTGGCTACAACCAAGGTTCATTTGTTTTTAATCTGATGTCAAAAAAAATAAAATCAGTTTCTGTAAAGTCATTAGAATTGTATTAGTCTCAATGAAGGCTGAGAGTGAAAGGCATTGACTGGTATGGTGTCAAACCACAGAGATCAGGAGGTCCCAAATTTGCTCTCTACTCCATTCAGAAAGGTGAATTCAGTGAAGGAAGCAGTTGAGTTAGTGCAATTGGCTTTGGTTTCTCTAAGTCATGCAGGTGGGGGAATGGCAATTCTGACAGTCCTGTCTCACTCCAGGGTATAAAGTGCTGGAAATTGGGTGAGTATGTTTGCAGACATTGGGGTAAAAATTTGATTGAACTTTTCTGTTATAAATCTTATTTCTTGCACTGCTTGAGTAGGCTGCCAATGAAACTGTGCAATACTGGGCAAGGAATTGGTCTTCGGAAGTAATGCGAAATGCTGAACATTAAACCACTTTGCAGCTACTTGACCCCATTCTCCATGAGCGGAAAATTAGGTGGAGTCTAAAAAATTCTAAAGTTCTGAAGAAGAGTCATTGAACTTGAAATCTCAACACTGTTTCTATCTTCATAGTTGCCGTCAGACCTGCTGAGTTTCTATAACAATTTCTGTTTTTATTTCAGATTTCTAGAATCCACAGTATTAAGCCTTTATTAGACTTTCAAACAGACTACCAATTTCTTTTTTCTTGTTTTATAATAGAACCAAGATTTATTCCTAAACTATCATGACCACTCAGAGGGGGCGCAGATTATGGAAAATGACCAGCTTGTGCAGGGTCAACACATTTTAAACTTGTAACAAACTAAATTTGGAAAACATGGATTGTAGGTATCAACATGTAAGCCATGATAGATGTGATGGCAAGTGACTGGACCACTCAATTACAGTCCATATGAGACTTTTTAATGTGGAAATGTATGGAAGAATTGGACTGAAGAACTGAGGCTGGTAGTGAAAAGGTCCTGCAGTATCATGTAGATTTTCATGGTATACACTTGCCACTGTAAGATGGAGAGATCATCCAATGTTTATAATTGTCATGCTAAGCACAGCACATTCCTGATAGGTATGACTGAGATTGCACTGGAGGAGCTAGGGAATAGCGTGACCATGGAAGAACTTGTTTCTGTCATAGTAAAAGTCCAATCTTTCTTAGAATGGTGTAGGACATTGCCAGCTTTTTGAGATGTGACTGACTTTCCAGTATCCTCAAGTGAACACATCAAACCTGGCAGAACAATGGAATGTAGTTCTGGTCTGCAACTATTATTAAAAATCTGAACTGTACTTAGAAGACAGGTTTTCATTTTACAGAATGTGCTCACTGTAAAAGTTTACAGCTTTGAGTTTAGTTTGTTTTTAATGGTGCAAATGGTAACGTTCTTTAGAACCAGTTTGAGATGATTTAACACCGATGAGGTGTGAATTTGTCTTAATATTAACTATTATGCCATTTTGATTCCACACTTCTGACCATACTATTACAATCTCTACTGGGTCCTTTTCTAATTAAAACCTAATTGGTCTCACTTTTGAGACAAGTTCCCTTGATGCTATGTCAGTCCCTTTTTGCACTCAGAATGTCAATCATATCTCGTTCATTATTGCGTGTGATAATTTAAATAGAATGCGAAGTTACATTCTATCTGTCGCACTTCCGAGGTACTCTGTCCTGGTGAATTTATCCCCAGGGCAGATGCAATGCAATAAAGTCCCATATTTGAATTTCTCTGAAAATCCAAAATGCTGGTCCCATTGCTGTTCAATGAAAGTGAGTGATTCTTATTTTAACATTGGCTGTTGCTGGTTTCTTTCTGAATCCATAAAAGCTCAGATGTTCAAGGTGCAATTCCACAGTCCAAAATTCACCATGAGCATGTCAGTGCCAGTGGTAAATAAATCACAGACACACTGAGATGCTGTACGTTATGAGTCCTTCAGACCACCACTGGAGCCATTGTGTATATCAGCTAATCAGCCCTGCATAAATGTGCAAAACAATGCTTTGCTTGTTCACCCCACTGAGTTCATTACCATAGATAGCTGAAAGAGGTTTTCATTATGGACTTTTGATACTTGTTTTGAAGGATTTGAAAGCCTTAATTTATTAGTAAATGAACACATAGCTGATTCAGAGTGCTTATTGTCTAAGATTTTTCAGACTGACACATTTACACATCTATGGCTAGCTTTTCTCGTTCTAGATTTCATCATGTGCTATGGTGCGATTCAAACCCATGTCCCCATAATATTAGCTTGGGTTTTCATTGATTACTAGTTGTATGACATTATTACTATGCCACTGCCTCCCTCTAATTGTTTGTAATGAGAGATACAAAATCTTTAGAGGGCTTGCATTTTTGGCACTGGTCCTGCAAGGCTGTCTCCGCTGTCTCAGGAGAAGGCCTCATTTGCATTAGACTGAGATGAGGAGAAATATCTTCCTTTAGAAAGTTGTGAATCTTTGGAATTCTGCAGTGCTGAGAACTTGGGATAGTCAGTCATTGAGTAAATTCAAGACAGAATGTTTGGACACCAAGGCTCCAATTTTTGCTTTCAGGCCATACACACACACACAGACCAAGGCTCCAATTTTTGCTTTCAGGCCAGGAGCACAACGATGGGTTGTTTTCCAGCTCTGCAACCACTTAGGAAAGTCAGATTTTCATTCTGGAGAGTGACTGCAGATGTGGGCTGGTCTTTTCACTGCATTGTATTGCATTTTAATAAACCACAAAGCCAAAAGCATTCTTCCAGTCTCATGTATCTCTCTCTCTCTCTCACACACACACACACACACACACACACACACACACACACACACAGAGTCTCCATGCTCAATCCAGCCACCTTGTGCACCATATGCCCTCGCTGATCCTGGTGACCTTCATACCCTTTATAAACCTATCAAACGTTATGGTTCCTCATACTCTCTGTGTCACTACATGTCCCTCCATCCAACTTCCTGGCCCCTCATACTTCCTATCCCAATTTGTATTCCTATTATCATGATTCTATGCTTTTATAACTCCTGTACCAGATTAGTGCAAATTCATTCAAACCCAGGAACCAACCTTCTATCCTCTGCTCTCTCAGCTTCATGCCAGGTCACCTAACATTGAGCATGGGCAGTCAACAGGGGCCACACTGACATAGTCACGTGTGTATTGCTAATGTAACAATTTGAAAAATACTCTCAGGGATTAAAAGAATCAATACATTGAAATTCCTTCAACTAATGAATCCTTCCCTCATGAAAACAAGCATTTGAATTCTAAGTTATTTGACAGTTTTGATAGCCTCTCTGTCATGGCAAAGATCTAGGTCCAAGTAAATCAAATGATATATCAATATTGCATGCAAGTGGACTTAATATAAAAGATTAGACACAACCTTATTGAATGGATTATCTTTTATTTTTTAGATTCCTTTATTTCAGCAACAAATGTGAAATTTTCTGTTTTGAGGTGTATTCTTCAGCACAGGGCATGTGTCAGGCCTATTTAAATAGTAGACTGCCCCATTGACCCATCCAGCTCGACAGATAAATTCCAAGCTGTAATCTAAAGAATTTCATTGTGTTCTAAAAAAATTATGGGATGTAGGCATTTCCAATTGAGTCAGCCCATTGATCGGAGTGGCCTCCTAAGTTAAGAGTGAACAACTTTGCTGTGGGTCTGGAGTCACTCTTTCACTCAAGGACATTTTTTAAAACAACAGAATACATGGTCATCTTTAGGCTAGCTTTAACTTCCATTTTTTTTTGTTTTGAATTCACATTAATGGGTGGGATACAGAAGACTCTGGATCACATCTAATTTTCCCGTTAAATCTATTCAAAGTTGTTTTTCAGTGGCCTCCCAGGTATTTATCCCCTGATTTGGTTATTCTATGATTGAAAAAAAAACTTCTATTTGCCTTGCCTATCTACTGCTAGCTTCATTGTTTGTAAGCATGGCTCCTGGCATTTTCACTATTTAGTGAATGATTTTAGTTCCATTGATTTCCATCAAAACTATCCAAGTTTCTAATAAGATTACATGACCGCGTCGCTAATGAGAACTTTGGATCTGAGAATGTCTCCTTGCTGTTGTCTTATAAGGATCAAAAATTGAAACAATCCTAAGATTCATTAAACTTGCAAGCAATTTGAGCAGTAACCATGAAATAACTTGCAATTATACAGCACCTTTGTCAATTGCAGAATTTCCAAAAGCACTTTTAAAGTGTAGTTACTTTTGCACTGCAAGAAACACAGTAGCCAGTTGCATGCAAACAGTAACATGGCAATGTCAGAATGACCTGTTTTACTGTGTGATGGTGACTGAAGGGTAAGTAGCTGTACCTGAGACAGCAGATGGACCCTGAATTTAATGCATCAAAAAAAACACGTACCTCTGACAGTGCAGCACACCCTCGGCATTACAATGGAGTCAACTTAGATTTTTGTGCTTCAGTCACTGGAGTAAAACTTAAAGCAAAAACTTTTGACTCGATCCCAACAGTGCTACCAAGAAGCAGCTAACACAACGTTCAATCGAGAGCTGCAGAGTGAACAGGACAGCTTTGATTAGCCTTTAAGCAGAAGACTATCGTCCTGGTCTCTCCAGCAGCATCAATAGAAGTGAGAGATTGTGCACAAGACATTGAAATGAGTTTACTTGCAGGAAAGCAGTGGGAGTCAAATCCTCTTTTGCATCACAAAATCTGGCGGGTGTAGGCGGAACCCTTTCAGACAAAATGTGCCTTGTACCTGTATATCAGGATAATACCCATTTTGCTGCAAATTTTGCTGTTACAGAGCCAACTAGCCAGCTTAAGTGGCACTGCACGATTATAAATACTTCCTTGAATGAAAACACTGAGAAAATTCAGTTGTTCCACCAACGCCAATGTTTGTGATACTGAAGTCCTATAACACCATCGGTGACAAGGACAACAATGGCAGGAAATCTTTGCAAATGACTGATCAAAGCAAAGTAAATCAACCAGGTAAAAGGCTTACTTTCCAAATTAATAGCTCTGATCTCCCACTCTTGTGTTACAGCAGTGAACAATTTCTGAAGAAGGGTCTAGGACCGAAATGTCAGCCTTCCTGCTCCTCTGATGCTGCTTGGCCTGCTGTGTTCATCCAGCTCTACACCTTGTTATCAACAATGAATAAAGTTGGGTTATGCAGTAAATAAATGCTTCAACATCAATTTTGTAACAGACTCAAGAGTCATTTATGACTTGGCCATCGTATGAAGACAGAATCACTTCCTGAACTGTTCTATCATATTTCACCCTTAAACCAGTATCATGGTGAAATATTTTAATGCCCTAATCCATCTCATCAGCCAATTATTAGCAGATGACCACCATGCACCCTCCTGGATAAAAGCACAGCAGCATTTAGGACCCAACAGTGATTTAGAAGGGCCCAGGATTCCAGTTGAATATTCCGCTGGCACTCTAACTATGTGTCAGAAAAGAAAGTTTGAAAATAAAATCTGAAAAATAGATCAGAAATAAAACAAATTGACTTGACAATTGATTGATTTATTGTTGTTGTCACATGTACTGAGATACAGTGAAAAGTGTTCTTTTGCGTGCTATACAGGCAGATTCTACGATACAAAGTGCATCAGGGTACTAGAACAGAGTGCAGAACACAGTGTTAACAGCCACAGAGAGAGACATCAACATTAACATTTGAGAGGTCCATTCAAAAACCTGATAATGGCGTGGAAGAAGCTGTTCTTGAATCTATCCGTACGTCTATTCAATCTTTTATATCTTCTGCTTGATGGAAGAAGGTGGAAGAGAATATAACCAGATGGGAGGCGTCCTTGATTATGCTGGTTGCTTTCCTGAGGCTGCAGGAAGTCAGTGGATGGAAAGCTGGTTTGCGGGATGGACTGGGCTGTGTTCACAACTCTGTAGTTTCTTGCGGTCTTGGGAAGAGCAGTTGCTGTACTAAGCTGCGTTGCATCCAGATAGGATGCTTTCTATGATGCATCTATAAAAATTGGTAAGAGTCCTTGTGAGCATGCTGAATTTCCTTAGCCTCCTGAGGAATTAAAGAATTATGGGGTAGATTAGTTTCCTGTTAACAGATGTATGTTGCACGTGAACATTACCAATGCTGAACATTACAGAGCCCTGTCATGAGAAACCAGTTTGTCTCCCTTAATTCCACTCTACACAGTAAGAACTGACGATACTGAAACATATATATGCAACAGGCCAAGCAGTACCTGTGAAGAGTAAACCATGACCTTTCATTCCTACCTATTAAAATGTCCTTCTCATGTAAAATTATAACTTGCTCAGATTTATTGATAGCTATGCATTCCAACTTACATAGATGTTCCCATATTCCTGGCATGAAAGAAGAGACTGGAAATATTTATTGAAATTTGTTTTGGGGATTATTTTGTATCACTAAATTCGTCAAAATCCTTTATAGTAGAGTTGGACTGTTGTTCAATTGACAAGCAAGTCTAGTATGTCTGTCTCCGTTTGGAAAATGCAATTATACATAACACACTACATGGCTTGTCATAGTCATGTGCCCAACTTCTGCTGGAACCTACTTTCACTTTAGTTTGTGGCAGTCGTTAAACACATTACTTAAAACGTCATGTCAGAAGTGGCCAGCTGGTATTTTGTGGATTTTCAGAGCTGTAGAAGAACTAGCTTCTGTAATGGAACAGCAAGGAAAAAGTAAACTGGCAATCTGCAATCTTGAAATGGTGGGTGAGTCTAAACAGCTGTGAATATTCCATTCCATGCTGCTGTGGAAATGAAAGGAGACATGGGATAAAATTAGATTTGTTTTCTGCTTTCTGAAGCAATGCTATGAAATAACTATAAAATTGAGTAAAAATACAGAGCAAATAATGATAGTAACCCTGTTATCAGTTGGGGAAAGAGTTATGCAAGTCACATTGTAACCAAGATTGCACAGAGGAGCAGAGAATGCAGTCTTTGAAGGCCTTGAAGACATACTTTGAACATTTCTTAATAATATTACTTATGAATGGAATGTGTTCAATGTAAAAACTCAGGGGAAGAGGAGACTGTTGATCTTTCTGTGATGAAATTGATACTCTAACTGATCCAGAAATTTTGGGAAACTGAAAAATAATCTCATCCGAGATTAGAACTGTCTAGGACATAAGAATCCTGGTATGAGAGCACATCTACAGATGATGGAGATATTTGCTCTCAGGAAAGATATTGACATGTGCAGAGGCTCTAATATTGTCCATCTTCAGTTAGAGCATATTAATGGGAGTATGGATGAAGCTTTGAATTCTATGGAGACATTCAATGCCAAACAAGAATAAAATATTGAAAAGAAGAAAGAAATATTTGCAGAAGGGCCATCAGAAAGATCAGGGTTAGAGATATAAATATTGTGGAGGACATCACAAAAATGGAAAAAAAAAACAATCCTGTGTGTAAAAAGCAATCCTGTAATTGCAAAAAGCTGAATCACTTTATATATAACTAGAAAGAAGAAAAGCAAGCCGATAAAGATGGCTGCTGGAGATACATTAGCCAATAATTCTGCCAAATTACTATATATGGGATTAGAATCATCAGGTCCGATGGTGATAATTGACTCAAACAAATGTTAGAATGATGTCTACAGGAGGGGATCATCACATGAATGTGAAGTGTAAGATAAATACCAGTTATTTGTACAACATTATGATATTTGCAAACCTGGACAAAGTGGCTTAAGATGTTGAATTGAAAACAAAGCCCTTAAAAGTAGTTTGAGGCTATATGTGGGACTGATACTCATCCCAAGAGGACAAATGAAGATGAGAGCTCAATGCGATGGAAAGTACATATATCTGCAGTTCCAGGTAGCAGATAAAGTCATAGAGTCATAGAGATGTACAGCGCAGAAACAGACCCTTTGGTCCAACATGCCTATGCTGACCAGATATCTTAAATTAATCTAGTTCCATTTGCTAGCATTTGGCCCATATCCCTCTGAACCCTTCCTAGTCATATACCCAAGCAGATGTTTTTTAAATGTTTTAATTGTACTAGTCTCCACCACACCCTCTGACAGCTCATTCCATACATGCACAACCCTCTGCATGAAAAAGCTGCCCCTCAGGTCCCTTTTAAATCTTTCCACTCTCACCTTAAACCTATGCCCTCTAGTTTTGGACACCCCTACCTTGGGGAAAAGACCTTGTCTATTCACCCTATCCATGCCCTTCATGATTTTATAAACCTCTATAAAGTCACCCCTCAGCCCCTGATGCTCCAGGGAAAACAGCTCCAGCCTATTCAGCTTTGCCCTGCAGGTCAAATGCTCCAACACTGGCAACATCCTTGTAAATAATTTCTGAAACCTTTCTAGTTTCACAACATCTTTCCTATAGCAAGGAGTTCAGAATTGAATGCTGTATTCCAAAAGTGGCCTAACCAACAGCCACACCATAACATCCAACTCCTATATTCATGCACTGACCAATAAAGGAAAGCATACCAAACGTCTTCTTCATTACCCTCTCCATCTGCAATTCCACGCTCAAGCAACTTTGAACCTGCACCCCAAGGTCTCTTTGTTTGCCAACATGCCACATGACATAACCATTAAGTGTATAAGACCTGTCCTAATTTGCCTTACCAAAATGCAACACCTCACATTTATCTAAATTAAATTCTATCTGCCACTCGTTGACTCATTGGCCCATCTGATCAAGTTCCTCAAAAAGTCAGCAAAATTCATTCATCTCAGCTGAAGCAATCCAAGGGCTTCGACTGGTAACCCTACACATGCCAAAAGAGATTTGCAGCACTTTGCAACAGGGTTAACCCCAACCCTGTTGCAGGGTATTCAACCAGTGACCACTGAACAGATTGTAGAAGATGGTAAATATATTTTCCTGGTGACCTTCATCCCACAGTAAATGACAGTGTGAGAACACCTCGGCATCTGCCAAGGAGAGTTCTAATTGCCCACAAACATAGCCTGAAAAACAAGACAGAAGAACCTGTGGCTCCACAGGTCTGGACAGTCCTAACAACAGAAAGAAATGTAAGTCCAAGAAATTATTCTTTGAGGAGCTGTCAACCGATGACAAGCAAGTGAAAACAGAAGAGGCAGGCATCACAGAACAGCAGAACAAAACTTTGATCAGAACAAATAGAAGAAGAAGATGCAATTGAAAATGCCTGAATTCATGTGCGTAGATCATGTATTGGAATTATAAAGACATTGCCTGGATCCTGACAAGGTGAGAGCTGCAGCAGAGATGCAGTGACCAACAAATGTGAAAGCAGTGCAATGATTGACTGATTTGTGAATTCTCTAGCAAAATTTTTACCTAATTTTTCATCAGGGAATGATGAAAGAGTATGTATGCGTGCTTGCTTCTAGGAATGGGCAGCGCTACTGTGCCACAGAACAAGAATCAACATTCGCTCAAATCCTAAAACTAGCAACAACAGCTTGACCTGCTTTGGAAGTCATCAACTCAGCAGAGACATTGAATCTGAAAGATAAATGCCTTGCTTTGATTAAGAACTCAGGAACGCCACACCTCAGGGAAGGAGCATCACCTAGAAGTGAACGTATACCAGGACAACAGCAACTAACATACATGCCATTAACAGACCTGGACATTTTAGAGATAATGGTTGGAATGCATGTGCGAAACTGATGAAAGTAGGGCAAACTTAACTTATCACACTTCTGTTCATGAATGACCATTTTTCTTTGTTGACTGTGGATATTGGGTAACTCAGTGCTACAAATGGGAATGCATGCAATTTTTTTTTGCTTTGGAATGGGGACGTTAGAGAATTGCATTTATATATAGAACACTAGTTGACTAATCATAGTCAGATTTCCTCTATCTCTGCTGTTGGTCGCTTTAGTTTATGGCAGCCTTCAAACATATCACTTGAAATGGTCTCCTTATCATTGTCAATTGAACTAAGAGTTTGTGCACCACACTTTGAAACAAGTTTGTTTGTTGGACAGCAGTGGAAGTCAGAGAGAGATTTAAAAAAAATACATGAGGGGCAAATTTTTTACACAGAGGGTAGTTTGCGTGTGGAATGAACTGTGGTGGATTTGGGTACAGTAACAATGTTTGAAAGACATTTGGCTAAGTACATGAATTGAAAAGGTTTAGAGGGATATGGACCAGGAGCGGAATGGTGGAACAAGTTTAGTTTGGGATTATGTTTGGCCTGGATTGGTAGGACTGAAAGGTCTGTTACCGTATTGTATGACTCTATGACTCTTTCATGTCACAAAATCTGATGGATAAAAGTGGATCCCCTTTCAGGCAAAATGCTCTCTATATCCGGAGACCAGAAATTTTGCTGTCTATTTCATTGTATTACAGAACCAAATGGCCAGATTAAATGACAATATATCCTTATAAATGCTCCCTTGAATTTACTTAAGATACTTCAGCTGCATTCCTGATGACTATCTATGCAGCACTGAAGCCTCATAACATTAATCCCTGGCTGATACTGTGAAGATGCCTCATCGTAAAGAAGACATTAAGAACCCAGCAATTCTCATTGTATGTTCTGTATAATGGAGTATTTCAAAAGCACAGACCTTAGTAGAAAAAAGTTGATAGCACAGACATTGATCAGAGTGGTAGGATTTATGGGAAGAATTAATAAAATACATCATGGCCAAGGCAGTCAATAAAGAGAGAGAGAGAAACCAAAAAAAAGGTAAATAATGAAGATGACTAAGAGCAAGAAAACAGAAAGTGAAGAGAATGGAGATAGATAAATTAATATCATGAAAAAAAATCAACAAATTATGGACTGAAACTCACTGGAATAAAAGGTCATTTTGAACAGAGAAAAATATCCATGCTATATGTCTGATGTTGAACTCATAAGCACACAGACTTCTAAACAAATCTTAGTGCATTCAGAAATACATAGCGACAGGCGAGTGATAACTGTGCACAGTTATGTTGTAATACATATTGAAAGGTTTGAGATGACACCTTGGCAAGAGGCTTGCAAATCAACAGGGAAGAAAATTTAAATATTCATTTGTTATATCAAAGGGCTTTTTGAAAGATGTAACATTCTGTTATTTGGAATTTCAGCAAGATTGTCTCAGAGAGGATTGTTCTATTCTGAAGGCTAAAAAACTGTACTCCGTGTAGAGCTGGATGAACACAGCAGGCCAAGCAGCATCAAAGGAGCAGGAAGGCTGATGTTTCAGGCCTAGACCCTTCTTCAGAATTGAATTTCTGAAATTCAGAATTTCAGAATTCAGGCCCGAAACGTCAGCCTTCCTGCTCCTCTGATGCTGCTTGGCCTGCTGTGTTCATCCAGCTCTACACCTTGTTATCTCAGATTCTCCAGCATCTGCAGTTCCTACTATCTCTAAAATTTTACTCCTCTTTCTTTTGTCTCTGCTTAGAGCCTCCACCATAGCTTGTAAAAACCTTGGGGCTTTGACCATTTCAAAATCACCAAACCTTCCACCATTGGACTTGTAACTTAAGCTGTGCTGCAATTTTGTTCTTCTTTCCTTCTATCTTTCTTTCTGTCAGTCACAAACTGAACTATCTTGTGCACCTGTCACAGCACTATAGACAGGAATGAGGAAGCAATTCATCTGTCAGTTTGAGAAATATGAGGGAAAGACACAAGGCTCTGGAACAGCAGGAAAAAAGATAAAATAATACATAGTGGTATAGAAATTCTCAATGAGTTATTCCCTAAGAGATTGGATGGATGCATGATCAGTTTTGGAACTGATAGAAATGTACTGAAGCAAATCTAAAATGGTTATGACAATGGAAACTGGTTAGCAATAAATTAATTGAATTAGCTTGCGTAACAGACAAGTCACTAGTGTTCTTAGGCTCTTTCATTGCACCAGGAGTCTGCTTTACACAATAGTTATAAATAACATAGATGAGAGCAACAGAATGAGACTTTCCAGCTAATCTGTTCAGCATATTTCTTAAGCTTCTTTAGGTAATGGATGGGATCTATAATGGTGTGAATTCATTAAAGCTGCAATTCTCCATTTATAAAGATTGTGAATGCTAAAATGATACAATTGACTTGATTTCTAAATGCTAAGCTTTGTAAAGAAGGAATCTAAATCCCTTTAATGGAAGATCTTTTTGATTTTACCTAAGAAATCACTGAACCATTTGGATAATGGCAGGTTCATGTGGAATCCACGTCTGTCATGAGTTAGCTGTCTTCAATGAAGCAATCTTGGAATTATCCAATTTTCCCCAAAAATAAACAGCCCACTCAGTTTGGCTTCATTATAACATTTTCATTAGTGTCACAGTAACACATTGATTGTATCACTGGACCAGTAATTTGGATGCCTGCACCAATGGTCTAGAGACATGTGTTTAAATCCTACCACGGCAGCAGCTGAGGAACTTAAATACAATTGAATACATGTCTGCAATCAACAGCTATTATCAGTGATTGTGAATGTAAAACAATGGGTTGCCATCAAAGCCCAACTGGTTCACTAATACCTTTTAGAGAGTGAACTCTGCCATCCTTATTCAATCTGAGCTATTATATGATCTAAAGCTACAGCAATGCTGTTGACGCTGAAACTGTGGAGCAAGCTGCTCAGTTGCGTACAAGGAGGGGGCTTGCAGCCATCCCCTCAAGTACTATCAGGATGGAGTAACACATCCTAACCTGTTCAGTGATCCTAGAAATGAATAAAGAAAAGTAAAATTGACAAAGATAAAATGGATTGATGCACCCTTATATCCAAGAGTATTCTGAAACTCAGCTCATAACTCAATCAACTTCCCAACAACCTTCTTCCAGGTCAAGTAGAGTGACAATTATTGAACCTTCTATTTGAGATAAGTCAGGAGTGTGATGGAATACTCCCCACTTGCCTGGATGAGTACAGCCCCAACAATACTTAAGAAGCTTGACACCATCCAGGACAAAGCAGACCAGTTGATTGGTACCATATCCAGAAGCCTCCACTCCCTCCACCACAGATGCTCAGAAGCAGCAGTGTGTACTATCTTCAAGATGCACTGCACAAATTCACAAAGATCCTTAGACAGCACCTTCCAATCCAACTACATCTTTCATCAAAAAGATAAGGTTACAGATACATGGGAAAACTATCAACTGAAAGTTCCCCTCCAAGCCACTCACCATTCTGACTTTGAAATATATCATTGTTCCTTCACTGTCGCTTGGTCCAAATCCTGAAAATCCCTCTCTATGGGCACTTTGGGCCAACCTATAGCACATAGATTGGAGCAGTTCAAGAAAGCAGCTCACCACCACCTTCTCAAAGACAACTAGGTATGGACAATGAATGCTGATCAACCATAGAGTCGGGGAGTCATGGAGTTATACAGCACAGAAACAGACCCTTCTGTCCAACTCGTCCATTCTGACCAGACATCCTAAACTCATCTTGTTCAATTTGCCAGCATTTGTTCCATATCCCTGTAAACGCTTCCTATTCATGTACGCATCCAGATGCCATTTAAATGTTGTAATTGTACATGTCTCCACTATCTCCTCTGGCAGCTTGTTGTATATACACACCACACCCTGCATGAAAAAGGTCTCTTTTAAATCTTACCCCTCTCACCTTAAACCTATGCCCTCTAGTTCTGGATTCCCCTACCCTGGGAAAAAGATCTTGGGTATTCACCCTATTAAATGCCCCTCATGATATTATAAACCTCTGTAAGGTCACCCATCAGCCACTGATATTCCAGGGATAAAAGCCGCAGCTTATTCAGCCTTCCCCTATAACTCAAACCCTCCAATCCCAGCAATATCCTTGTAAATCTTTTCTGAACCCTTTGAAGTTTAACAATATCTTTCCGATAGTAGGGAGAGCAGAATTAAATGCATTATTCTAAAAGTGGCGTCATCAATGTTCTGTCCAGCTGTAACATGACATCCAAGCTCCTATACTCAGTGCACTGACCAATGAAGGCAAGCTGCCAAAAGCCTCTTCACCACCCTGTCTACCTCTGACTCCACTTTCAAGGAACAATGCACCTGCTCCCCAAGTCTCTCTGTTTGGCGACACTTGCTGGGGTCCTACCATTAACCGTATAACTCCTACCCTGGTTTCCCTTAGCAAAATGCAACCAACTATATTGATTTAAATTAAACTCCATTTGCCACTCCTCAACCCATTGGCCTATCTAATCAAGGTCCCATTGGACTCTGAGGTAACCTTCTTCACTGTCCACTACAAGTCCAATGTTGGTGTCATCTGCAAACTTACTAGCCATACCTTCTGTATTCACATCCAAATCATTTATATAAATGATGAAAAGCAATGGACTCAGGATCAATCCTTGAGACATACTGCTGGTCGCAGGCCTCCAGTCTGAAAAATAATTCTCTATCACCACCCTTTGTCTCCTATCTTCAAGCCAATTTTGTAACCAATTGGCTCGCTCCCCCTGGATTCCATGCGATGTAATCTTGCTCAGCAATGCCCATGTCCCATGAGTAAATAAAAAAATGATACAGTTTCACACAGTATCTGCTGAAATAGGTTGTGTTGCAAGTGATGCAATCTGCACAGACAAAAACAAAGTGAGGAAAGAGTTGTTCACATGGAGCCACTTCTAGTTGTGTAGACATTAGTTCCCTGGAAGTAGAGAGTACTGCAGACTTTCTTCAATAAAGGCACTGAGAAATGCTGCATGAATAGCAGTCCATGGTGCTTTCTGTCCCTGGGGACATGATGTAAGTCTGTTGCTGGAAGTGGTGCTACACGAATGAATATTTCCCCCAAGATGGTCGTCCAGGATTGATGGCTTGGGTACAGTTCTGCTCATCATTAATTTAATTCAAATACAACGCACTGTGAGCTGGATACTAAATGATACTAAATGTAACACCTGAATTCTTGGAAGGTTAAAGAAAAGTAATACCAGAAGTGCAATGTAGCACACAGCCCCCAGTCATCTGTCACAGACTGCAAACCTGGCACTCAGATGACAATTCTGATGCTCCCTATAAAATTGAAGGCATGCAGGAGAGCAGTTAAGCTTCTAATAACCACCATAAAATGTACTTGGAGTTAAAATAACAAACTCCTAAGTCACATACTGAATGTGTGCTGTATTCCCAGCCATGAAACAAAACTGGACTTCCTCTTCAACCAAAGCACACCATTTGGGATATATGCGCAGGCATACTTTTGCTTGACAGAGATGATGAGAGTGACACTGATGGTTACAAACAAGAATAAAATAAAACTGAAGTAGGATATTTGGCATTTGATCCTGGCACACAATTCAATAATATCACAGCTGATCTTCTACATCAACATCACTTCCTGCGCTATCCCCAAATACCTGAATTTCCAGTCTACGCAAGAATATATTGACCTCTGTCTTGTATGTACTCAATGACTGAGTATCCAACAACTCCTTGGGCATAGAGAATTCCAAAGATACACAACCCTATGAGTGACAACTTGACTCCCTAACTTAGTTCTAAATTGCCAAACTCTTATTCCAACACTGTGACCCTGTGTTTTAAATTCCCTACCCAGGGAAACATTTTCTTAGCATACTTCAATTAGATCACCTCCCATTCTTCTAAACACCAGGGAACAATGGCCTGGTCTACCTGATCTCTCCTCATCGTGTAAGACTGCCATCCAAGAACCAGTGTGGTGAATCTTTGTTGCACTCCCTCTGAGATAAGTATGTCTTTTGTTCGATAAGAAGACCAACACTACATACAAAACTCCAGGAGTTGTCTAACTTTGTATAAATGTAGCTTAACTTTACTCTTATGCTCTAATTTCCTTTTAAAAGAAACACAATTTGCTATTTACCTTTCAAATTGCTTGCTTTGCTTGCACCTGTGATTCATATGCTACAATACCTCAATCCTTCAGATTTCCTAGTTTATCACTGCTCAAAGAAAAAGAAAACTTATATTTCACCATAAACAATTTCATCTACTGTGTTCTTGCCCACTCACCCATTCAATCTACATCTCTCTGCAGCATTAATATCCACCTCATAGCTTACTTCACCATTGAACTTTGTGTCATCAGCATATTTGGGTCTGTTGCACTCAGCCCCCTCATCTAAGTCAGTAATACAGATTGAAATTAGCTAAGGGCCAAGTACTAAACCTTACAGTACCTTGTTGTTTATTGTCTGTCAACACAAAATGTACCTTTAATTCCTGATAATTTCTTTCTGTCCATTTTGTTAACCTGCAATTCATACTGATCGTTTATCCCTATCCCATATGTTGGAATCTTGTGTAATAACCTGTTATCTAATGATTAGGAGTGCTTTCAAAGCCGGCAAATGGTCGTGGAAAGTTTGATAATAGAGAAGAAAATAGCATATGAGAAAAAAAAACTAGTTAGGAATATAAGAATAGATTGGAAAACCCTTTACATGTATAAAAAAATGGAGGAGAGTAACTAAAGTAAAAAATGGTTCCTTAGAGACAGAATCAGGAGAAATTAGCATGGGAGCAGGGAGATGCCAGAGACATTGAACCCATAGTTTGTTCTGTATTCACAATAGAAGAGTTAAGTTAAATGCCAGAATTAGAGAGTAACCCTTAAAAGCATGAGGAAATTAAGGTAATTGATGTCTGCAGAGAAAACATTTTGGAGAAAATTAATGGTCTAAAATTTGGAAACTTTCCCAGGACCTGATGGTCTACATTCTGAAAGAGATAGCTGCAGAGATAATGGATACATTGTTTATAATTTTCCAAAATTCGTTCAATTTGAGAACTGCTTGTGTAGACAAAACATTAGCAATACAGCTATTCAAGAAAGAAGGAAGAAACAAAATGGGGAAATACAAAATAGTTCATTGGAGATCAGTTGTCAGGGAAGTGCTGGTATCTATTATTACGGACTATCAGAGGATGGGATAGATAATTTCTAATCAACCTGTTATTACACATCTCTGGAGCAAGTGGGACTTGAACCTCCATCAGGTAGGGCATTGAGGGTAGGGCATATGAGGGTAGGGCATTGCTGCTGCTTAATAACAGTGTCACCCCCGAGGGTAGGGCATTGCTGCTGCTCAATAACAGTGTCAACGATACCTTTCATCGCTTTGCTGAAGGTTGAGAGTAAACTGATTGGGCAGTAACTGGCCAACTTTGATTTGCTCTAATTTACGCAGATAATGCTTCAGATTATGACATGAAACATTTGATTTGATTGCTTTGCTCTTTGCAATGCTAAATTTTCAATTAACTAAAATATCCTGACCGATATATGCTGCATTGACTGGCGATCTGAACCAATCATTCTCATCAACTTCATGTATAGGTTCTAACTTCAGTCAATTGATTCTGCCTCGCTTGCCGTACACATTTTAAGGTTTGACAGCTGAGGCAATGTGTGATTCATTGACAGCACAAACCAGAAACTTGGGCATGCACTGGCCATGAATTTATGACCATTCCAGCTAATCCTCCTGGTGGCTGGATTCTTTGCCATTTTAGTCCCATGAACCTAGCCTTACTGATGTCTACAAGCTCGCTACTAAGTTAGATGGAAAACAGATTTAATGCAGAAACAGTGAGAGCCACTTCACTCTTATTGTGTACCTGAAGCCTGAAATAGGAAGAACTGAATTTAAAAAACTTCCAGGCTTCCAAAACGCTGGCACAGTCTTATACAAAGAGGCAAAATGTATCACTTCTCAAGTCAACGTTTGACCACTGAAAATTGTTTCTCTGGCCTTGGGAATGGATTTGGAGGAATTTCGTTTCGGTGATTGCATTCAAATGATGGGACTGAATGCATGGCTTTCTGAATTGAGATCCTTCCCCTGCTCTTCCCTTACCCTGTGCCCCAGCCCAGCTGCAACAGCAGTCTGCTTTTACTCACTGCAATTGGAACATATGCCCACTTACAACCTCCAGAGGATCCTGAACAAAGGGGAAGAGAATATCGTATCAAAAGCTGAATCCTGCGCGGGAGTGGTTTAAGCACTCTATTGTATTAAATATGAATGAGTATTTATTGTTGAGCTCAGTATGAGAGGGTACATGATGTTGTCGATTAGCCACATGATTAAACAGATGACACGGTATGGCTGCTAAGGTAAATAAAGCAAACCTTCTGTCACTCTCTCCCTGGGGGCCTGCGAAACATTTTGCTTGGTAACTTTGCCTGTAGAAGCAAATTGACTGAAAAAGAAGTGATGAACATGAGGAGAACTCAGGGGATTCTAGAGTAGGTGCGTGTGAACGATGTTCTTTTCCCACATGAAACTCCAGTTCTTTGCCTGGCATATGCCAGGTCTAAAATTAGTCAAGGAATTTTGTTCATGAATTAGCTGATTGGCTGCACGCTTGTAGTCATTTTGAGTTTTGATAGAGAAATAAGTCTGTTTGTCAGCTTTGATAAAGAGGCTTGTATACATGAAGTCTTGTTACCACCTGTAACCAGCAAGCACCTGTTTCCACCCACTTCCTAGTTTAAACCATAATTAAAATGTGCGTATCTTTGTGAACTGTTGTTTGTCAGTAATGATTCAAGATTTCTTGAGTGCTTCCAGTTGAAATATCTGTGTGAAATCTCTTGCTATCACCTCACCGACCTGCACAGCCTCCAATTAGAAAAGCATAGCCATGGGAAATGATTTGTTAATTAGGAGATAGTCTACAGATAGGTCGTGGTGACATTAGTTATAATGAGCCAGATTTTTGCCCGATCTAGTTTATTGATAGAAATCCAAATCTTATTAAAGGATGCTTTTGCTTTGTTTAATTTCTCTCTCCAACAAAATAATTTTCCCGTATTCTTATCCTGCCAAATTGATAAGCACACAATGTATAAGACACTGTAGACCTAAGCTTTGAGTGTGAGGTTGTCAAAAAATGACACAATTAACATTAAAACATAGAAGCTAGGAACAGGCCTAGGCCATTCAGCCCTTCTAACTTGCTCCTCCAATTATATAATCATGGCTGATCCTCTATCTCAATGCCATAGTCCTACTTCCTTCTCATACCCCTGATGCCTTTTAAATATCTAGAATCCATTTCTTTCTTGAATATATTCAGTGACTAGGCCTCCACAACCTTCTATGGGAGGAAATTCCACAGTTCGCTACCTTTTAAGTGAAGAAATATTTGCTCGGCCTTAAATGGTCTACCCAGTATCCTGAGTCTGTGAGCTTTGATTCTAGACTCCCCAGCGAGTAAAAAAAAAATATCGCTGCATCTATTCTATCCAGCCTTGTTAGAATTTTACATGTTTCAATCAGATCACCTCTCAATCTTCTGAATTCTACTGATGTCCAGTCAAACTCCTCTGATATAAGCCTGCCATCCCCACTATCAGCCTAGTGAACCTTTGCAGCACTCTCTCTGTGGGAAGAATATCCTTTTTTAGGTAGCAAGACCGCAATTGCATGGAATACTCCATGTGTGGTCTCATCAAGGCCCAGTATAAATGCAATAAGATATCCCTGCTTCTGAACTCAAATCCTCTTGCAATGAAGGTCAATCTACCTTATGCCTTCCTAATAGCTTGCTTGACTGGTGTACAAAGACACCTAGATCCTTTTGTATGTCCACACTTTCTAATGTATCACTATTTAGATAATATTCTTCCTTTCTGGTTTTCACACCACATTTAGCAACATTATACTGCTTCTGCCATATGTTTGCCCTCTCACACAACTTGTCTAAATCATTTTGATGTCTCCTTCTATCCTCCTCACCACTCACAATGACATGCAGGTTTGCGTCATCAGAAACCTGGAATATTCCATTTGGTTCCCTCATCCATGCCATGAATAGGTGGGGCATTGACCCTTGCAATACCCCACCAGCTGCTGCCTGCACTCAGAAAAAGACTTGTTTATTCCCACGCTCTGTTTACTGTCTGTCAACCAGTTCTTGATACACTCAAATACATTACTCCTTATATCATGTAGTTTAATTTTACCCACTAACTTCTTATGAAGGACATCATCGAAAGCCTTCTGGAAATCCAAATACACCAAACCCACTGGCTCTTCCTTATCTATCCTACCAGTTGTAACCTCAAAAAACTGCACTAGACTTATTAAGCATGATTTGACTTTCACAAATCAATGCTGGCTTTGTCCAATTCTTTCCCAATTAATGAAGAGCATTTTGGAGAAACTCAGCAGGTTTGGTAGTTTCGATAGAGACAGAAACAGAGTTAATGTTTCGAGTCATTATGACTCTTTTTCGGAAGGGCCATGCCAGGCTCAAAATGTTAACTCTGTTTCTCTCTCCACATATGCTACCAGATCTCTTGCATTTCGTTAGCATTTTCTGTGTTTGTTTCGGATTTCCAGCATCTGTAGTGTTTTGCTTTTATTTGAATGCATTCCAAATGTTCTGTTATCATTGCCTTTTATAATAGACTCCAGCATTTTCTCCATGACTGAGGTTAGGCTGGGGTAAGGCATTATCCAGATTCCGAGAGATTCTGTCCCTTTTTTAAGAGATTGCCACCATTCACTTCTGGAAGACAGATACACGGCACCCTTCTAACCTCTTGGGATGGCCTGAAACTTGCTGACTCCTCAAGCAGTGACACCATAGGACAGGTGGTCTTTCTTGCATGTGAGCACACAGTCTGCCCTCATTTTAAACGGAGTCAATGGTCAGAAAAAGCCAAAGAGTGGACCATCAGGAAATAACAATTACCATATTATTAGCAGGATGCCTGGACTGGTTTGTGCGAGACCAAAGTTTCTGTGTGGAGCTTCGCTCATATCTGTGTGCGGATGCAGCAACTTCATGTCATTTAAGGAGTTAATGCAGAATTAGTTATAATCACCATTAGCTCTACTGTACGTTTGCCAGCAAACTTTGGCCTCTGGGTAGCAGACTTAGTCAGAGTAACATTGGTTAATTTGCCAGCAATGCAGTTCTGGTGAGGACAGCTCTCGATATTAACACTGCTAGGTCGGTAGATGGGTGGTCTGTAAATGTATTGCAAGGCCTGCTAAAATTTCTGGTGTACCTTTCACCTGTATCTTTCTTACTTTCATAGTTAAATGAATGGTTTCCCAAAGATGCTACAAAAATCAATAATTATGACTTCTGAAACATGAATGGAGATGAAAAGCGCCACATGATACTGTAAATATTCTGAAAACTACTCACAAAGGCGACATACAAAGTGGATGTAGGGAGGAAATACATAAATGAGCCAAGCAGAAACACTGCATAATTATGGGAGGTGTTGATATTTCGCATCAGATTTGAGGTCTTAACTTAATGCAGGACATGAAATGTGCCACGGGTTTGAAAGAAATTGATATCATATCTGTTTTTTCAATTCAGCATTTCTCTGGCTGGTTTTACTGAATCAGCCTTCTGAATCTGACCCTCAAGTACCTTAGAATGCCTCCTCTACATTGGGGAGTTGAAACACAAACTGGGGCACCTGAGCTTCCAGTTGCCTGCTACTACAACACACTGCAGTGTTCCCTGGCCAACATCTGTCCTGGGCTTACTACAGTGCTCCAGTGAGGCTCGGTGCAAGCTGGAAGAACAGCATCCCATCTTCCACTTGGGGACCCTATAGTCTTCAGGACTTGATATTGAATTTAATCATTTCAGAGCCTGAACACCTTCTTCCACATCCTGTACCTACTCCCAAACACCCCAGGCCTGGTCATCACAGAGGCTGCTTTCAGCACAGCCAACCCATTTTCAAATACCTATGGTCTATGTTATCAGCTTTTCTTCCTCCGTGACATTATAGATCGCAAGAAATTATAGGGAGTTGTGAATGTAGACCAGTCTATCATGAAAGCCAGGCTTCCTTTCATTTACCCCGCATTTTCCCCATATACACTTCCTGCTGCCTCAGGAAAGTATCCACCAGAATCAAGAATCCCTCCCACCCTGATTATACTCTCTTCTAACTTCTTCCATTGGGCAGAAGATACAAAAGTTTGAAAACACGTAGCAACAGATTCAAGAACAGCTTCTTCCCCGCTGTTATCAGACTTATGAACTGATCTCTCATGTATTAGAGTTGATCTTTCTCTGTGCCTTCTCTGTAGCTGAAACACTATATTCTGTGTTCTGTTCCATTACCCTGATGTATTTATGAAGGTATGATTTGTCTGATCAGCACACAAAACAATAAATCAAATCAAAATCAAAATATAATTATCCATGCCTTTGTCTGCCTGACTGTTGTTCTCTCTCACTGAGATCCATCTCTACCTCTCTATTCATTCCTTCACCCCAACCTTCCCCCTAACCTGTGTCATCAAAATTTAAACCACCTTTTTCTAACTCCTGAGATAGCAGGAACTGCAGATGCTGGAGAATCTGAAGAAGGGTCTAGGCCCGAAACGTCAGCCTTCCTGCTTCTCTGATGCTGCTCGGCCTGCTGTGTTCATCCAGCTCTGTACCTTGTTATCTCTTTTTTCTAACTCCTATCTGTTTTGAAGAAGGGTCACTGGACTCAAAACGTTAACTCTGCTTTCTCTCCACAGGTGCTGCCAGACCCGCTCAGTTTCTCCATCAATTTCTGATTCTGATTTAGAATGCCTTAGCCTGTCCATGTGCAGAATCATTTACAGAAAGGCACACAATGGCAGACAGGATATAGGCTCTCTGGTCCATGGAGTCAGTCCCATGTGATTAGTGCTGCCTTATGTGTCACAACTTAGAGCCCCTGCCCATTACCCAGTACCACTCCTAAGTGAGAGAGTTGGGGAGAGTTAGAAGAAACAGATTTCAACTCTAGTCCAATTCTGAGCTGAGGGGCTGGTTGGGAAAATTCTTCTCTGTACCTGTTAAGACAGTTAATCACTTTTGAAATGAACTTTAAGCTATGAAATGAGCAAAAAAAAAACACCAAACCCTTTATAATCCACTCCGTCACTGATCTAATCCCAATTCTACATCGGGCTGTAGATGAGGTGTCATGGTTGCCCCCCCCCTCCGATGCTGGTTATAAACTGTCTTCTGATTTGCGGGAGAGCAGAGAAACTTACTGTTCAAAACTAAATAGGAAGATACTTGTCAGGTGGTCAACAGACTAGTTCACCCTCAGGCGGTAGTCAGCAATAGGGATAGAGTTGATGGCTAAGGAATGATGTTTGCAGTGGAGCCCAAAGATAATGGTGTCAGTCCTCCCAGTGTTTGGTTGGAGGAAATTTCAACCATGGGTGGAGGATCTATTTGGAAGCCTGAATAGCATTGTTTATTGCTGAAGGTTTTCTCAATTATCTGCAATACTTCATTATTTTATTGCTGCTTTAGAAACACGTACACTTTTGATTTCAAGACATGTGCTAATTTTTTGCAATCTTAAAAACATGGATGCCACAAACGGGATTCTGCACTGCCATCTGGTGGATGTATGAGCTCTCTCCAGTTGTTCTCCCCTTTCTGTTGTAAAAGCAACAAGTGACAAGCAGAATCAAATGCTATGGGCAAAATATAGGAAAAATATATGAGGAATGTCAGATCAGCTATGATCCTATTGAACAGCAGAGCAGGCTTGAGGGGCCAAATAGCCTAATTTTGTTCCCATTTCTTATGGTCTTATTAAAGTGCTGTCCCTTATAGACAACATTATGACAACAGAAGACTGAACTGGCCAGAAGAGACATCGTAATTGAAACATTCAATGTTGGGATGACTCTAAGGAAATGGAATGGTCGCCCTTTGGCCAGATTTGATATGAAGGTCATGCTTAAGTGGGGAACATGGTTTGGTGACCAATTATCAATCACAGTCCTAAAAGATAAGTCTCTTCCAACTAGCTACAGTTACCATGCCTGGGTCTTATGACATAATTTCTGGGTCTTTCTGTGTCTGGGCTCCACGTTTCTAGATTCTCCAGTGAATGTGGGTCTCTTCTACTGTGTCCAAACTGAACACAGCTACTGGGCATCCCAGTAGAGTGCTGCAGCCAAGAACTAGTGGCCTCAATAATGCAATTATGGGAATGCCATTATAGCTTCAAGAATGCGATTATTGAAGGCTTGCAGCTTCACAAAGAAGATTAAACAACAGAAAATAGGAATACCACTCATTCTGCACAAGCTAGTTCACTGAGTCGCGTAAGATCATATGATAATGAGTAATAAGAACAAAAGTAAGCCATTCAGCCCATCGAGTTTGCTTCATCACTCTACAAAATCATGGCTGATCTGATTGTGTTCTCATAATTTTGTTGCACCACCTTACTCTTGATTCCTTTGTCAATCAAAATTTTGTGTAATGGAACAGCTGTCTGAGGAAGAGTGTTCCAAACTCTAATGATACTCTTAAGAGAAAACAATTATATCTTCATTTCCACCTTAAATGAGTCCTTTAAATTCCATGTCTTCTAGTTCTAGACTCCCGCACAAGGAGAAACCTCTCACCCTGTCAAATCCCATCAGAATATTTTATATCTCAATAAGATCACAACCCATTCTTCTAAACGCTAATGAGTACGAGTCCAACCTGCTCAACTTCTCCTCTTAAGCTAATCCGTTCTTCCCAAGAATCAGCCAAGTGAGTCATCTCTGAACTGCTTCCGATGTTATTATCCAGACTAAACCGCATACAGCACTCCAGATCGGATCCTAAAGTCATAAACTATAGCAGCACTCTGTACTTTTTATATTCTATTCCCCTTGCAATAAAGGCCAACATTCCATTTGTCTTCCTAATTAATACCTAAAAGGAAAGTTCAGAACAAATGCCTGACAAATTACCTGTTTCAAACTTCAGTTACGCAGCAAGCAGGCTGTTAGCATCAATGTTGCACAGACACTCAACAAATCAAGTGCAAAGTTACACTGGAAGCTCTGACATTGGGCCACTTTGCGTCAATTAACTGCATTATCTGAAATCTTGAAAAAATCTTTGCTCCCTCAAAATCCGTGACAATGGAATTGAGACATGGCCTCCTAATTCTACAAGATTGTATGCATTCTGGCGACGACTTTCTCTCAGGTAGACCTAATGCTTATGGTCTGCTCAAGTGTACTTTTTTTTAACAGGAAGACATTAACTTTTCTCTTCATTTCCTGATTAGCTACATACAGGAATATAGGTGGGAAGTGTCGTGCACAACCTTTTGAGTGCAGAATTTGGAGATCACGAGCTCATTAGTAGAGAATGGAGCCAAAGCCTGAACAGCATCTTTGATTGTCTTGCAATCACTACAAGAGTGATACATTCTTCATTCTTGACACTGCAAAGATTAATTAAGAAGAAATTGCCTTCAGTGCAACAGGGAAGTTAATGGCAATGAAGGTGAGTCAAAATAGGAATTACACTAAGCTTTGATTATCACTTCTCTGAGCAACTAATCTACTCCACCCAGGTTAACATTTGCTGCACAGGACATAGTTGTAAATTCCCCATTCACTGTGTGCAGCTGTTTATGATTATAGTCTTTGTAATTTAGCCAGTCCCTCTATCCGCAAGGTCTCGGGACATTCAGGTAACCAATCTGCCTTTGAATATGTCTCTAAGGAAACTAGCCTAATTAGTATTTGAATTTACTGCCTTCAGTTTTATTGACTTGTTCCACTTCTTCGATAATTAACTAATGAGTAAAGTAATGAGCTATGTCAGTCAGTCACGCTGTTCAATTAAAGTTGGGAATCAATTATTGAAAATAGTTGCTGATAGTTCCTATGTCAGGAGGTGTATGTGCATATTTAATATGGAAGCAATTATGCCCCAGTGTTCCATAAAGGCAAGTACTGGGGAGCGAAAGAGGACAAATCGCGAACTATGAAGAGAATCAGCAGCAGTGCATTTAATGCTGTGCATTTATGAGCTGCCAAGCATTATTGTTAAACCAAATAATTGCAATTAATGTTAATTGACAAAAGGAAATTGCGTGGCTTCTGAACATCTTCATTTATCAAAATTCTAAATTTATTTTGTTTATGCTTTATCTTTACATTTGATATTTAGTAATGCATTTCTAACTAATTCTCAGTTGAACTCTTTAAAAGCTCTTTGAAATGTCTGAGTCATTCTGAACTGCTAACTGGAGTTGTCAATGTAAAACAACTACAAGATTTCCATTCTGCATTTTAAGTTTTGATACATTTCTTAATAAATTCTCACACCTTTTTTCCAGGTTGCAATATTCAAATTAAATTTCTCTCTTTACTATTTTTCAGGAATCATTAACCGGCTTATTTTGAACAAGATTAATAACCACTGTTGATACAACAGAGAAAGCAATTTCATATAGGGGTCTTGAGCATCTGTAAATTAATATCACACAGGCTTGAGTGATTTAAATCTATTTGAGAATTCTGTTTGGAATAGGTTACAGGAACTTCATTTTCTCCTGTGTTTTAAAACTAAAACATTCCACTTCATGGGCCTAATCAGCCCAATGGCATTGAAATCAAGTTCTTCAGTTATTGTGTTTCTGTGGCTGAGTATGTCTTCCTACAGATAGTACATTCACATTAATTAGAAGTCATTATTATCTGTTACTTGTCTTCAAATGACTGATGGAAGATTAATGACAAACAGCAAATTCTCCCCCTGCAAAGCCTAATGTTCTCTCTGACTCAAATGCCCTTTAAAAAACAGATTACTAAACGCCATGCCTCGTGTGGATGTGTCATCTCTGCTTCTTTATGTGACATGCACTTTATTGGCCCATAAGAAAATGTAAAAGACCTGAACTCTAATGGCCATAAAACTGATAAATAATTACTGCATTAAACATGCCTATATTTAAGTTAATTATTAATTAATTTAAAGAGAGCGAGAGGTTATAAAACTACTAATTAAACTATTCTGTAAAACTGAAGTGGATGATTGAGAACGTCTGAGGATTTACCAAATGATAAATCCCCAAATGGTTTTGTTGCTATCATCATTCTATTAATACACAGTATGCCAGCGGTCCTGGATACAGTGCCACTCACAGTAAAGAGGATGTGACAAGCATGTAAAATACCAAGAATGAAGAACATAAAATTCAAAATGACAACAGCCTTGGAGATGATGTAAGTGTAGTCTGCCCATATGACAGATATCTACTTTAGCTCTGTGTTATTTCCAGAAGCCCTTAATGCTCTTGGATATTATTGTCTTATTCATATTGTCAGCTATTGCAGCTTACCTCCATATTTTTTTAATTATCACAGCCAATGAAGCAAGGAGCAGAGCCTAAAATTGCATCATCTACATGCATTAGTACAATTTCTTGTGCAAATAGGACTTTCACAGCTACTTATCCCAGACTAGAGTAATCAAGATTAATCTCCATAGTTATGACACGCACTGTTCTCCAAAGAACACACAGAACAATTGCTCAGGGCAAGCTTCATTAGTAAATCTGATAAAATTTGTAAAACTGATTATATTTCAAAACTTAGCAGCAGCATTAAATGTAATTTGGGAGCTTTCATTAAGGCAATTTGACTTGTAGCAAAAAATCAGTGCTGTAATCTTGTGAAAGATGAATACCCTAAACAGAGAGATTTTGTCAGATCAATTACTGCGTAGGCTTTCCACAAAAAATATTTAAGGGCTGCAAAAATTTGAAACTTAGGTTTGTATTTCGGTCATGATCTTTGTTGCCACCTGAAAAGAAACACTTGATCCTACTTCAAACACAAATGGGTGATGTGACTAAATATGCACAGACATCACTAAGAAAAAGAGATCCTTTGAATCCAATTTGTCCGGTCAACTTCCTTGAAGACCATGTCTTTGGAGTTCTAACTAAGGGGTTGTTAAGAGACATCTGTTTGTTGACTCAAGTGTTGGTGTATGATTGAGCAAATGAGAATGGAAACAGTGAAACTTGACATATTTTGAGAAAGTAACACCAGAAGTTCCTTTGAAAGGGATTTTTGTACAGAAAACAATGACTGTTAGCATAAACCAGGCAGTATCTGAGAATACAAGGTGAAGAGTTGGATGAAGAAGGGTCTAGGCCCGAAACGTCAGCCTTCCTGCTCCTCTGATGCTGCTTGGACTGCTGTGTTCATCCAGCTCTACACCTTGTTATCTCAGATCCTCCAGCATCTGCAGTTGCTACTATCTCAGTATCTGAGAATAGATGGGAGAATATTCTTTGGATCAGATTGTAAATATTAAGGTATTTTTTGGTAGAAGGATGATCCCATCATTTCCTCTTTCCTGAGTCCAAGGTCCTATTTGGTTAACATTGATAGAGGAACAACTCAAAGAGTGCCTTTTTTTAACAAGAAATAGTTTATGGCATGATAACAATTGAGTACAAGTTAAACTAGTTCTTTGAAAACTCTTGTGGCACAGTGGTGATATCCCTATCTCTGAGCCAAGATGCCTGGTTTGAACTCTCACTTGCTCCAGAGGGATTTAATAACATTGCTGAACAGATTGCTTCGAAAATATCTACACTAGTTCATTACATGTTGTTGTGAAGACTATTGGGAGACAGAGAAAACATGTCTATTCTCTTCAAGATTCAGATCTGTTGTCTCAATTTCCTACTCACAACTATGACATCAACAGACTGGGTGGAGCTTAATGCAGTCTCCAACAGGAGCCCTTTCAGAATCATTACCTTAAAGGAAAATTGTATGTATTTTCTTTTTCTACCAAGATAATCAACTAACATCTGCATTATCTTTGATAAAGGTTAGAATTAGCAAAGCACATAAGGCAATGGAGAGAAAGAAAAGCAGTGGGATTGCTCTCAAAAAGATTGAAGCCTCTTGCTATGATGTAATCTTCTGTGATTCCATTCAGGCCTGGTCTGCAGTTGTCTGTAGACAATAACCCCCTTCTACAATTGAGCAGCCCAAGGATCAGTGCAACCCCCGGTTAGATTTTGAGGAAATAAAGGTCATCAGAGGAAAGGAAGACAAAAGAAGAAGACGTTCACCTGGGAACAAACTAGTTAGGATAAAAAAAAGTTTGATGAACTGCGGTTTTGACATAGTAGCCAAGCAGGGAGAGAGAACAGTGTGCACACCATAATTTTCTATTTAGTGGGAACAAGATAGTTAAGTGCAGAGAAACATTGGCAATCAAAGTATTTGAATACTAGGTCAAAAGAAAGTTTCCAAACAGAAACTAATTGGTCTATTCCTTCCACAAAAGCATGCTTTCTCTCCTTTTTTAAGTAGCACTGCTATTATACCAAGCAACATGCAGTCAGGAACATAACCAGTCAACAACAGCAATATGTCTAATGATAAGTACTGCCTGCTGGTAACCAATTAAATGACGTAGAATGGTTTTCGTTAGACAATCAAAGCCAGGCAGCAGTGAGATGACTATCATGGGTGTGCAAGGAAAATATCTGTTTGGATTGTTATTCTTATCCAACATCCATGTATTCTTGCTGTAAGCATAACAAGTAAGAAAAGAAATAGCCTCAATAATTATACAGGAGAAGATCAAGCAGCCTGTTAACGCACTTCACTCTCACTCACAAATGATAACAAGCCGCTCAAGCAAGGAACTAAACCTCAAACTAAACATGAATCAATGCAAAGGGAGAAAAATAGATAAGTACTTAGAAATGGTGGTCAAGTTGTGTAGATAAACATCGGTTATCAAATTCTCTACAGACCCAGTAGTTCCTATTTCTAAACTTATGACAGCAGCACATGCTCATCTTGCTGGGTTTACAGCAATGATTCTGTATAGTATAGAACAAGCTGTGACTTAAACCACAAACACAGAGAATCCTGGAGAAACTTAACAGGTTTGGCAGCATTGGTGAAAGAGAAACAGAGTGGATGTTTTGAATCCAGTATGACTTGATGTGGTGTGCCACTAGGATTGGTGGTGTGTCCAATGCTTTTTATCACTTGTATATATATTTTGGATGTGAATATAGGAGGCATGGTTAGTAAGTTTGCAGATGACACCAAAATAGATGGTGTTGTGGACAGTGAAGAAAATTAAATCAGAGTACAACAGGACCTTGATCAGATGGGCAAATGGGCCGACGAGTGGCAGATGGCGTTTGACTGAGATAAACGTGAGGTGTTGCATTTTGGCAAGGGAAATCAGGGCAGGACTTATACAGTTGGGGAGTGTTGTTGAACAAAGAGACCTAGGGATGTATGTGCATAGTTCCTTGAAAGTGGAGTCGCAAGTAGACGGGGTGGTGAAGAAGGCATTAGGCAGGCTTGCCTTCATTGGTCAGTGCACTGAGTATAGGAGTTGCAGCTGTACAGGACATTGGAGAGGTGACTTTTACAATACTGTGTACAATTCTGGTCACCCTTCTATGGAAGGATGTTGTTAAACTTGACAGGATGCAGAAAAGGTCTACAAGGATGTTGCTGGGACTGGGAGGTTTGAGTTATAGGGAGAAACTGAATAGCTTGGGGCTTTTTACCCTGGAGCATTGGAGGCTGAGGGGTGACCTTATAGAGGTTTATGAAATCATGAGGGGCATAGAGAGTTGAATAATCAATGTCTTCTTCCGAGAGCAGAGGAGTCCAAAACTGAAGGACGTAGATTTAAAGTGAGAGAGGAAAGATTTAAAAAGAACCTGATGGATAACTTTTTCACGCAGAGGGTGATGTGTATATGGAACGGGCTGCCAGGGGAAGTGGTGGAGGCTGGTACAATTACAACATTTATAAGGTATGTGGATGGATATATGAACAGGAAGGGTTTAGAGGTATATGGGCCAAATGCTAACAAGTGGGACGATGTCAGATTGTGATGTCTGGTCAGTGCAGATAAGTTGGACCATTGGGTCTGTTTCTGTGCTGTATGACTCTATGATTCTTTAAGTCTTCTTGAAGAATGTTGCAAGACCAGCTGAGTTACTCCAGCATTCTCTCTGCTCGTTTCAGTATTTCATTTTTATATGAGTTAAATAGTCTGAATTTTAAATTCTGAATGAGATTCTGGTGTTTGACTTGTGTACCATCAAGGATCAAGATGTTTTCCATAATGTTCTATCCTTTAAGAAACTTTGTATAAATTATCTCACTTTTCTGAAAAGAATTAGCATATTCAGCAGAGTTCAAGCTAGGGCAGAATTATTGGTTTAGAATCCTTTGCCTGTTTCTTACATTCTAACGTTTATGTTTCTATTTGAAAGACTCTATATAAGAGATTACAGAAATGATGGAACCAATTTGATTAGCTTGTTCACAACTTGGGCTCATAGCCAATTAATATCTTCCGTGTGTGTTGATATTCAATTATAAATGTATAAAAACAGAGCTTTAAATTATCCAATGAAACTCTTATTTTCTATTGAAACATAGGAAAGTATAGGTCCAGGAAGGATTCTACAGTCCTAGTGAGCAAACCTAACATTAATACGCCACATTCACAACCTCCCTCCGAAAATGTCCATTCAGTTCTTTCTTAACTTTTTTCACATTATCTAGTTCCACATCACAGGATCTCCATACCAGACATTCAGCGCAAAATTTTGATCAGATTTAGGCATTTGTTTTCTCTCCAGAGCTTCTTTCTGCATTCTAACTCCTTTAAACTCTGTTTTCCTCTTGTCTAATATGATTAGAATCAGCTTGAAAGGCAGTTAAAACCCCATGCATGTCAGATGCACATCAATAATATGACTGCAATTATGTGAGAAAAAAAGTAATTGAAAGAGTGAAGCAAATTCTTGAGAATTTAATATCTACATTAAGCACTTGTACTTCTCATTTGCAGTTGATTATAGGAAAATGATGACATTGTGTCAGACCCTTTATTCTTTCTGGAATATACAGTATGTGTGTCTCTGTTTATCCAGCAACCTCTACATAGCTGATGATATTTGTATGTGGTATGAATGCTGCCCTTCATCGGTCTAGTGTATATCATCTGTACTGCGTATTTAGTCGTCCATAAATACATGAATGTCAACACCTCTGCATTGCAGTTTATTCTGCCTTGCCATATCATGTCCTGCAAATCACGGGAGATAATTACAATAAAAGAGCTCTTGTATGGCCCCAATGATGATATTTTCTCCATGATCCATTGCCAGGCTTGAAAGCTCTCCTTTAGAGATCTGCTGGCAGAATGATTAGTGTGAACAAAACCCTGGCTTGATATGTAAGACTGTCCATGTTCTTCCAAATCTTGTCCAACTAGATACAGAAATAGTTGGCATGTTGAAGTCAACCTTTATTTTTCATCTTGATTCAAAGCTGCTGCCTCATAATTGCTGGCTCAGATATGTGATGACGCTATGAAGATGGACTAACATCAAAGACTGTATAAACTTAGATCTGCTTTGTTATTTTTTATTTCAAATCCATGTGCGCAGTAATACAGTGACAATCCATTCAGAATCAAAATGATTTTAAAAATAAAATGTCAGTTCACAGTAAAATTGAACTCAAGCATCAATGAATTAAATAGTATAACTGTACTCCAACACATATCCACATGTGATTCACCAGGCACATTACAATTTGTATCTGTAATTGGCCAAAAACATAATTCTCTTAGGGCTGTAACCATCTATGCAAAATCATCATTTTAAGAAAAAATATAATTCACAGTAGAAATGGACAGTGGAGGTTTAACTTAAGTTGATAAAATGATCATTTACTCATACATATTTTCAATTTATTTGACATGATCAGATATTCTGAACACGGTATAAGCTTGATCAGTGATATAGGAAAATGATAAATATCTGAAAATATGAACTAAGGCAAAATGGGAAGATTTCTGACTCTTCCAAGCTGACATGGGTAAAAGTTCCCAGGACTTTTGATATCTCGATGCAGACGGTATTAATAGCAGTTGGGGCTGCTGTTGGAAAGAGGTTGGACACAGCCAGAGCAGCTGCTGGATGATTAAATGATCTTCACATCTTACACCCGGGATTTCACCCCTGCTGTCAAAAAGAAAACAAAAACAGCCTTCTGTCCCTCATGATTCCTACACCCTCACCCTCACATATCACCAATGCCCAATTCATGCCAAGACATGCCTCTTCATGTCTCCACATGGCCAATAATGCCCTCCATGCTAAACTATGCCTTTTTCCCATCCTCAAGAACCTTAAAAGCATCTATGCCAACTTACTGCCAACCCCTAACCCCTCATACATCACACTTTTCCCTTACAATTTCCCCATAACAACTCATGGATTATTTACCTTAAGTAGACTTCATGGGGCCATTCTGTGATGAAATAAAATTTCAAGTGTCAATTGCAGATGCGTTTTTAAAATAATCATTCATTTTTTAAAAAGATTCAAAACATTTCAATTAATTCAAATACTTTATTATCTATCATAAATCATATTTGCATTCATAGTCCCACATCAAAGACCTGCAGTTTTCAATTAAACTGTGAACTTACAAACCAACATTATGTTAATGGTAGGATGTGGAATCAGTCATGTGGCACTAATCCTATACTTAGCATGCTCAGTGAAATTGCACAGGGCCTCTCAGCTTCAAAACTCCTTAAAGCCTTGGTCCAAATATGCACAAAAAAGCTGAATTCCTGTTGAGAGGTATGAAGGACTGCCATTGGCTTCAAGGCAACATTTGCAAAGTATGATATCAAGGTGCCCTCGGAAAACTGGACTCATTGGGAATTGGAGAAAACTCTCCATTGATTGGAGTCTTACCTAGCACAAAGGAAGATGGTTTTCAATGTTGAAGGCCAATCATCTCAGCCCAAGGACACCTATTTAGGATTTCCTCAGAGCAGTGTCCTAAGTCCAACCATCTTAAGCAACGACGTTCCCTCCATCATAAAGTCAAAAGTGGGATTGTTTGCTAATTATTGCAAAATGCTCAACACCAATGGTGACTGCTAGGATAACGAAGCAATCTTGTCTATATAGTAAAACCTGGCCAATGTCCAGGCTAATGTCCAGATTTGGGTTGCATGTGGCAAGTAACATTTGCACTACACAAATACCAAGCAATGCCTATCTCCAAACAGAGTTCCTCTGTCTCTGTCGCATATGTTCAGGTGAGGCCAATTTTGAAAAGTCAGCCTACAAAATATCCACCTTCTTCCTCAACTAAGGATTCCCCGGCACCGTTATCAATTGATGATATCATCGATGCTGCTTCCCTCTCTCGTCCGGAATTGGAAAAGTTCATCAATTTCGCTTCCAATTTCCACCGTGCCCTCACCTTCACATGGTGTATCTCTGACTCCTCCCTTCCCTTTCTCAACATTTCTGTTTCCATTTCTGGGGATAGACTGCCCACTAATATCTACCATAAACCCACTGACTCCCACAGATACCTGGACTATACATCCTCACACCCTGTTTCCTGTAAAGACTCCATCTCATTCTCTCAGTTCCTCTGTCTCCATCTCATATATTCAGTGAGGCCAACTTCAACAAGGGAGCCTCCGAAATGTTCACCTTCTTCCTCAACTGAGGATTCCCTAGCACTGTTGTCGACAGGGCCCTCATCCAGGTCCAACCCATCTCCCTCACTTCCGCCCTCACCCCTTCCCTTCCCTCCCGCGACAGCAATATGGTTCCCTTTGTCCTTACTTACCATCCCACCAGCATCCACATCCAGAAGATCATCAGATGCCATTTCTGCCACCTCCAGCGATATGCCACCACCAGACACATATTCCCCTCTCCTCCCTTGTCTGCCGTCCGCAGGGACTGTTCCCTCTGGGAGACCCTGGTCCACTCTTCCTTCACCCCCAACAACCCCCCTCCCCCACCCCCACAGCCCTATGGCAGCTTCCCCTGTAACCACTAAAGGTGCAATATCTGCCCATTTATTTCTTCCCTCTCCAGCATCCAAGGGCCCAAACATACCTTCCAGATGAAGCAGCACTTCCCACAATCTAGTCTACTGCATTCGCTGCTCACAATGTGGTCTCCTCTACATTGGGGAAGCGAAGTGTAGATTGGGCGACTGCTTTGCAGAACATCTACGTTCTGTTCACAAAAAGACCCTGAGCTTCCAGTTGCCTGCCACTTTAACACACCACCCTGTTCCCTGGCCAACATTTCTGTCTCCACCTTGCTGCAGTGTTCCAGTGAAGCTCAACGCAAGCTGGAAGAACAGCACCTTATTTTCCACTTGGGGACCCTGCAGCCCTCAGGACTCAATATCGAATTCAATAATTTTGGACCTAAACTCTCCCATGTCCTAGCCCCCTACCCCACAAACCAGGCCTTGTTATCACATAGCCTGCCATTACACACTACCTATTGTTAGTCATTAACAGTCCCCATTAACACCCACAGCTATTCACCCTCCCAGCCAGATCATTATCCATTTCTTTGTCTCGCCAACTGTTCTTCTCTCTCTTTGGGCACCTTATCTTCTGCATATAAACCAATATTTTCCTAGTGACCATCAGTTCTTAGGAAGTGTCACTGGACCTGAAACGTTAACTCTGAATTTTTTTCACAGATGCTGCGAGACCTGCTGAGCTTTTCCAACAACTTCTGTTTTTCGTTCCTGATTTACAGTATCCGCATTTCTTTTGGTTTTCATCTAACAGTTCATATTTAATACCATTACCATCACCGATTGCTCCTTTATCAACATCCTAGCAATTACCATTGACCAGAAACTGAACTGGACTAGCCATATAAATAGTATGGCTTGAAGAGCACATCAGAGTCTAGGACTCCTGCAGCCAGTAACTCATCTCCTGACTCCCCAAACCCTGTCCACCATCTATAAGGCCAAATCAGGGCTGCTTTTGGAATACACTCCAGTTGTCAGGATTGATGCAGCTTCAATAGCACTCAAGTAGCTCAACACCATCCGGGCTAAAACAGCCCAATTGATTGGCACCCCACCAACCTCCATAAACTTTCATTCCCTTCATTGTCAGAACACAGAGGCAGTTATGCGTGCTATCTACAAGATATTTAGCAGTGTCTTACCCAAGCTCCTTTGAAAACATCTTTCACACCCATAGTCTCTATCATTCAGAAGGACTAGGGCTGCAGATGGATAGCGGCAGCACCACCACCTGCAAGTTCAATTCCAAGTCACACGCAATCCTGGCTTGCAAATATATCACTGTTCTTTCACTTTTGCTGGGTCATAATCCTGGAATTTCCTTCATCACAGCACTGTGGATGTTTCTACAGACCAAGGACTGATGTAATTCAAAAAGGCAGCTAATTACGACCTATCTAGGGGCAATCATGGTCAACAAATGCTGGCTCCATATCTCATGAATGGACAAAAACAAGTAGTCACAAAAAAAATCCCAGGGATTTAAGTGGTTGACCACTGGACCATTCCAAACAGTTTATCCATTTCTTGCGTGCTTTCATGATGATTATTAACAAGCCCAAAGTGTACTTGACCTTTCCGAAAAGTCCTTTCCTGGAATAATCCAAAAATGTACTTACGTCTTTGGATGGCTCTGGCAGCTTTGGCTTGTTTAAATGTTGTAAGCCTATGAGGCATGTTTTAGACCCTCTGCTCATTATAATTGGACCTGTTTGATGTGAACAAAGTACATGTAAACTACAAACACACAACTCCTAGGCGACCTCTTTCCGTATCTCCAAATTGAAAGTTGTGGCTACTGGGTTCTATTATTGGACCTTTGGTAACATTTTGGCAAACCCAGAAACCTCTTTGGCCCTGTGTAAATCCAGCCCTTTGTGCTTGTTTTTGTGAGCTTCCACTCTTTCATCAACTCTTCAGTTTTCTGAGAGGATTTTTAAAAATTAAATGTTCATGAATATTAATATTAATACATACATTCTAGAATTATTAAAAACTTTGTGCAAGAAGTGACAGCTGTTTATTGTTACGAACCCTTTAGAGATGGTTAACATTTAAACAGAAACGTGAAGACCCAGTAATTAATTGGATGAACTATGCCACACAATTTCATAATTTTAAATCAAAACAAGTTTTACTGTATATGAAGAAAATTTAGATAAAGCCAGCACTACAGTTTATAAAGACCAATTCTATAAGCTCAGTTCCATTTCTTACTTGCCCTAAAAGAGTTTCCTAAATGTTATGACAATCTTCAATGCCCATTCACTTGTGCTGTGACCATTCCAGAAGTTTGTCATAGCTCTTCTGAATTTAATTTGATTTTTCCTCAGTATTTCTGCTATTTTCCAAAGTATAGGATTTGTGGGGATGTCTCCATTAGTGTTTGGCTAATCTAACCTCCAACTAGTCGTTTTAGGCCTTAGAGCCCTGGACTCTTCAGCAACTTGTCCTAACTTTAGAGATAATGTGAACTATGTTTTCCCAGTATGGGTCTATATCTTTTGCATGGTGCTTTAAAAGGTAACTATTTAAGCTCATTGCTCTCTGCCTTTTCACTATTAGGACTACAGCAGATTTCTTCTTCCAGCTTTAAGCTGAGCGAATGATTCAGCTTCTTTCTCCTCCACCGACTCAAAACTGAGCTTGAGTCTCTACCCCTGTTCCATGCAGTGAACAATATAATTCTTATTTTTCTCTTCTGATAATTTTGGCTTGTCTCACATTTATCTCTGTTTTTCCCTACCTCAATGAGTTACGCCTAAAATGGAACTGCCTTTTGTGAGTAAAAAACACAGATAAATTAAATGAAAGAACCTTCTAACCCCCACAGGCAGTCTCCATATCATCATGACACAAATGGGATGTGCCAAAAAGAAGTGGAAATTCATTTTTTAACCGTCAATAAAACTCTTTGATTCTGTAAGCCACATGAATAATTTATATCTCTAATAGCATTTTATAATCCTCTCTCCAGACTCCCTTGGTTTCACTACATATCTAAGAGAACATCATCTAATCCTAGCCTTTTGCTCTTACAGCCATACTTTTTATATGGCTAGTCCATATCAGTTTCTGGTCAATGGTAATTGCTAGGATATTGATAAAGGGGGAATCAGTGATGGTAATGTACTTAAGTGTTAATGGTTAGATGAACACTTTTTTGGAGATGGGCATTTCTTGGCATTTTTGTGGTGCAAATGTTACTTCCCACTTGACAACCCAAACATGGATATTAGCCTGGACATTGGCTGGGTTTTACTATATGGACAAGATTGCTTCCTTATCCAAGGATTAATGAATGGTGTTGACCATTGTGCAATAATAAACAAACAATCCCTCTTATTAAATGATTGAGGGAACGGCATTGACGAAACAGCTTAAGATGGCTGGAATTAAGATACCATCTTTAGGAACTCCTGAAGTGATATCCATGCACTGAGGTGATTGATCTCCAACAAATGCAATGATCTCCCTTTGTGCCAGACATGACTCCAACGAATGAAGAATTTTATCTGTTTCCCACTGACTCCAGTTTTCCGAGGCACATTGATGGCATATTTTGACAAATGCTGCCTTGATGCCAATGGTATTCAATCATTCCTCATGTTTAATTTTAAATTTATTTATTTGTCACATGTACTAGGTACAGGCTTACATAAGTGCAGCGACAAGTACAACTGCCCCCTCACTGTCCCCGCTCTCACCCCCCACTGCCCCC
>NC_063335.1:42404633-42424862 GCF_021869965.1 Rhincodon typus
CAGCAGGCCAAGCAGCATCATAGGAGCAGGAAGGCTGACGTTTCGGGAGGCTGACGTTTCGGGCCTAGACCCTTCATCAGAAATGATCCTATGATGCTGCTTGGCCTGCTGTGTTCATCCAGCTCTACACCTTGTTATCTCAGATTCTCCAGCATCTGCAGTTCCTACTATCTCTGATACCAAAATGCTGGGACAAGCTAAGCAGAGACAGTCACAGGAATTCCTAGAAGCCTGGCACTCCACAAAGAAAGCCATCAATAAACACATAGAACTTGACCCCATATACATTCCACTATGAAGGAAAATCGGAAGTGAGGCAATCCAGCTCAACGGATTCCAGAGTTTAAATAACAGGTGGGAAAACACACCGGCGCTCCATCGGAGGCTGCACTGATGATGTTACCCAGCATGGTAACGAAACGTCTGCGGAACAACAAACCAGCTTGGCGAGCCAACCAACCTCAACATGTCACAGGATTGTGATTTGAGGTTCTAAAGAGATACCTAGAGTGTTTTATTTTTTTCAAAAGGGGTCATTAGAAAGACATTGGATCCATTTTTTAAACCAATCCTTGGAAGTTACATGGCTTGGGTTAGTTGCTCAACCTTGTGTTCTGGACGTTATAATATTGGGTCTATTACTTAGTTTTGGATATTGTTTGGAGTTTAGTTGGGATTTAGTCTGCTGAAAAACAGAAGCTATCCAGCTCATCTTCTGTACTTTTTTTCTGAACAACCCCTTTTTGACTGTCTGGTATGAGAAATGAAAAAGTTGATGCAATTGATCTCCCAAAAAAAAAGCCTCTGAATTCTTGACACCTCCAGAATGAAGGATATTTGAGGATCTTAATGACAAAGCTGCATGTGTTTAATGATGCCAATTATGTGAACAAGGACGCTAACTGAAAGCCACCTTGAATATTTTATACCTTATTGTTTCTCCCACAAGGACTAACAGTTGTTGGCCAAAGAGTTTTAGTTTCCTCAAAATCAATCCCTGCAGTGAAAGTCTTCATTGTTTTCTTTTATTTGGTGTGTGTGTGTGTGTGTGTGTGTTTGTGTGTGTGTTTTTGGGATACTTAGAAGGATAAATATTTATAACTGATTTTATCAGCTTTAAATCTTTGCAAAATAAGTCCTGTTTTTACAATAAATCAATACTTTCATGGTTTGTAGAAAAAAACTTGGCTTATGTACCAGTTTATTCAAATGTGGTGCAAATATATATGTGACCATCTTGGTAACTGTGTAAAATATTTAAATTTATGTTGTAACTAGTAGAGTTGTATGAGCAGACAGACAGCTAGTGCATTCTTCTAATCTTGGTTGTAACACACCTTTAACATAAGCAAACATCCCAATGTAGAAGCATTGTCAAAAAAAAAACAAAACACCCAGCTACATAACAAGGTATTAGGTCAGGGAGTTTGGTCAAAGTTGTGAGCCTTAAGAAACTTCCTAACGTAAGAGGGAGAGAGAGAGTTAAAAATATGAACAGATTTAGGGAGGAAATTCCAGAATATAGAGTTTAGGGCTGAAACATCTGCAACCACGATCATCTGTGATACTGGGCACCCCAGTAGCTGACTCTGATGGATCATTCACTTAGCATTTTTGGCTGAAAAAGGATGCAAGTACTTGGGCCTTATCTTTTGTACTGACGTGTTGAGCTCCCCTATTATTAGGAAGGAGGAGCGCCTCCTCCTGGTAATTGTTTAATTGTTCATTACCATTCATGACTGTATATGCCAGGACTGTGGAGCTTACGTCTGATCCATTGGGATTGCTTAGCCTTGATTATTGCATGCACACGCTGTTTGGCATTTGAATAGCCCAGTGTTGTAGCTTCATCAGTTTTTCACTTCAATTCTTGATATGCCTGGTGCTACTCCATACCCTCTTGCAATTTACATTGAGCCAGGTTTGATCTTCTGGCTTGATGGTACTGGTAGAGTGGGGAATGCCAGGCCGCGATGTTATGGGTTACTTTACAACACAATTTTCCTACTGCTGATGAGAGCCTCATGAGTTTTGAGGTGCTACTTCTGTTCGAAGTCTGCCCGATTTAGCATGGTGGGCAGTGCTACACAACACAATATGAAGGTGGGTCTTCCTCATCACAAGGACTGTGTGTTGGTCATTCCTACAATGACGGTCATGGGCAGACACATCAGATTCGTGAGGACATGGCCAAGTAAGTTTTGCACTCTTGTTGCTTCCCTCACCACCTGCCATGGACAGTCTCCCAGCTATGCCCTTTAGAAGTCAACAAGTTGGTACAGTAGTCGTGATGCTGAAACACTCTTGGGCGATGGATATTGAAATCCTCCACCAAAAGTGTATTCTGTGCCCTTATTCCCAAAGTGTTTCCTCCAAGTTGTTTTCAGCATGACGGAGTACTGATTCACCAGCTGAAGTAGTGTTATTTTGTAATCAACAAGATGTTTCCTTGTTCCCTTTTTACTTGATACCAGCAGACATCATGAATTCTGCAGGAAATGGTGAGGACTCCTGAGGTAAAATCCTGCCGACTGAATTCAACTGTTTCTCCACCTCTGGTGGATCTGTCCTGTGGCCAGGCAGTGAGACTAGACATACAGAGGAATGATGATGGTGTTGACTGGGACATTGTCTGTAAAGTCTGATTCTGTGACAATGACTATGTCAGGCTGTTGTATGACTATTCCGTGGGACAGCTCCTGCTTTTGGTACAAGCTGCCAGTTAAGGAAGACTTGGCAGCATAAACAGATTCTATGATTTTATTGGGTTGTTATCATTTCTGGTGCTGAGTGGTGCATCAAATTTCATTCCTTGATGTTGTAATGTTTCAGATACAACTGAGAAGCTTGCTGGGCTGTTTCAGTGGGCAATTAAGAGTCAACCACATTGCTGAGGGTCTGAATTCACACGTAGACCATACCAGATAAAGACAGCAGATGTCTTTCCCGAAAGGACATTAATGAATTTTTACAATGATTGACAATCACTTTATGATTGTCTTTGGACCAGCATTTTTGTTTTTTTGATTGAGTTCAACATTTCACTATCTGCTGTGGTAGGGTTTGAAGCCACTCCCATTGGCTTAACTTAAGGCTCTGGATTACTTGTCCAGTGACAACACCACCACATCAATCCCTCCCCTATTAAAGCTATTAATCAGGGATGTGCTATATATTTAGCATGTATTTGTTTGTACTTAGCAGAACTCAATAATGAATATATCAACGTGCCAAAAAGTACAAGATAAGATAAATTGGTTTATTGAACTCCTCCCTTCAGCAGGATATTGCCAAATACACCTTGCCGTTCCCTCCAGTGTCATCATTAAGAAAGGCCCAGTTTCTCCATGACACCCTGGTCCACTCCGTCACTCCTAACACTTTCTGATGTCACCATGGCACCTTGCCGTGTAATCATAGAATGCTACAAGAACTCTGTGCCCACAGCCTTCAATACTACATAGAACATAGAACATAGAACAGTACAGCACAGTACAGGCCCTTCGGCCCACGATGTTGTGCTGAACTTTTACCCTAAACCTAAGGCCTATCTAACCTCCACCCCTGCCTTATACTATCATCCATATGCCTATCTAATAGCTGCTTAAATGCCCCTAATGAGGCCGACTCCACTATCCTCTCCAGCAATACATTCCACACCCCTACCGCTCTCTGAGTAAAGAACCTACCTCTGATGTCTCCCCTGTATCTGCCATCACTCACTTTAAAACTATGTCCCCTCGTAATAGCTACATCCATCCTAGGAAAAAGTCTCTGGCTGTCCACTCTATCTATACCTCTGATCATTTTGTACACCTCTATCAAGTCACCTCTCATCCTTCGTCGTTCTAAAGAGAAAAGCCCTAGCTCTCTCACCCTTTCCTCGTAAAACCTTCCCTCCATTCCAGGCAACATCCTGGTAAATCTCCTCTGCAAATGGATCCCTATTAGATCATTGAATGCATAGGAAGTTAAAATCCACCATAATGTAAACCTTGGCCATTTCTTTTGCATTATGCAATGTTCACTAGTGTATATGTTGGGTATATATGTTGAGCATGGCCAAATGCAGTTTGTTTTATTGGCCAAGATAACAGATTATGTATAAGCTTCTAAATTTCATTTGAACGCATCATTCATGTTAATATTTCACACTTCTTAGAGAGGGTACTTTTAGTGTAAAAAAATATAGCCAGTTGATCTTTGCACAATTTAATTCATTAGCTATTCTGAGCATCTAATCCCCAGCACTGATTTTAGAATGTAATGTTGGCGATGAGGCTCTTGCCTGCCATCTGGAGAGCTGGCGGGAGACTCATATCACCTCCTTTAGGGAAGGCCTGTCTTCCAAGGTCTAGAAACAATCTGATGGCCTGAAGGAAGATCGATACTGGTCTCAGCATCCTCCTGGACTTGTGAGCCATCTCTTCAATGTGCCAAAAGAAGTAATTGCTCAGAAGTTGGCTTAAGAAAGGGCTCAAAAGACTACAGGAACTTCACTAAATGGGCCAGCTTGAGCCCTTTTAAGTGATGACTGGCAAATTTCATGTCATCCAGAATCCAATTATCTGCAGGACCCAATACGTCCAACAAGTAGAGAAGTTTCTACTATTTCACAATTGCTACAGTAGCCTGCAAATATGTGATTGAGTGCTCATCTTTTACCCAGAAGCTTTTGAATTTAAGTCCAGAGGCTACCTTAGATTGGAACCTACTTCCTCATGTTCCATCAGATCAGTTTTGCCAGTTTTTAGCTTGGAGCTAATCGGTTATAAAGGGACTCAACATAAACAGGCAAATAAAGTGACATTGTCCAATTTGTGCAGACTATATCATTCCTTCTGTTGCTAATAATGGAGCATGAATATCTGACATACAAACACTAATGTGCTGCCTAGATCACCCCTCCTTCCCAACTAATGGTGCTTGGCAGCTGCCTTAAGAAAGAAAAATAAAGGAGGGAAGTGAACTGAAAAGGATGAATTTCTTTTCTTCTAGAAAGGAATTTTAAGTGTTGTTTTCTTTCAATGCTAAATTAAGCCACATTTCTCCACATGTTTGTTTTCCTTTGTGTAGAATTTAAAGAGTAACATATCTCTGATTAAGTAACTGTGCAATGCAGCGCTATTCTGTCAGCCAATCAACGCTTAGTGTGTGTCAAATGTAACTAAGTTTGGTTACAATTATGAATAGTCTTAAGGGCTCAATGTTAACCTGAAGGTGGGAGAGAATGGAGGGTTGGTTTGAGGACAAGAAACCTGGAGGAAGAATGGGTATCCTGCAGGTCCTGTTCAAATTAATGGCAGGACCTGACTGTCTGTTCTTGCCTTTGTGGCCATAGCCAGTTTGTGAGGCTAATTAGCTGTTGGGTAGATAAGCTGATCTGTACCAGGTTACAATCCTGTAGCAAACAGCAGCTGGGGCAACTGAGAAAGACTGAAGTCTGAAGTCAAGCCTAGAGCAATGGAGCATGGTAAGGTTGTGGTACAGAACCAGAAAAAAAAATCATGGAGGCTGAAGTCGGGAACGGGGTGACGGTGATAAGGGTAGAAAAAATACCATTGCACACATCAGGTTGGGAAGAGAGTTTGGAATTGTCACTCTGAAGGGATGCGATGAACCACCTGTGCTGAATACAGGTAGTTAGAGAAAAGATGAAATCCATTTGGATCCAGCAGTACACCCTGTGTGAAGCCAAGAAAACTCAGTAAGTTAAATGCAGAATGCCAGTGATATATGAAATCCACAGGCTCATTGCAATATTTAAGTTAACAACTTGGCCCCGTGACCCAACCAAAATTGTTTTATATTCAAATTTTTAACATTGTAACATCCCAATCAGCCCAGACGTCCATTGTTTTTGATTTAGAACTCCCCCTAACTGTGTGTTGTCTTTTATACACAGACTGAAGATCCTGGTCTGTTTATGATGAAATGCTACAGAACAGACATGGTATTCCCTGGTGTGGTACTGATTTCAATACACCCTGGTATCAGTGGTGAACATTCCATGAACTTTATTGAACTTTAATCTTATTGACACTGCCTTTTTAATTCAAAAGGAACTTAGGCTTTACGAGGTAATTATTCAGCTATTTAATTACATAAATAATATATGCCATATTCACCAGTGTAATGTCCCATAATGGCAGCCAATGGTGGAAACTTTCACCCTATAATATCAAATACAATCCTCAGAATATCAACTGGAGATACAATAACTTGAGAGCAACCATGCAAATCCTTTGAATTACATCAATTCCAATTGGAATTGGTTTGCGTTTTGCTCGCTATGTTTCTGATGAAAATAAATCTACAACTGCTAAAAGCAAAAGATAATTCCTGAGTGATATTTTAGATATGCTCTTATTACGAATACCCATTTCTCCTCCTTAGTTCCTAATTTAGCACCAGTATTCGTGTTATGTTAGTGAAATATTACTTGGGATGAAGGGCGGTGTAGATTAAAAAAAAAGACAATATAAAGCTTTCTTCAACTGCAGCTTCTAACCTACCAGCTTTAGTTATTTCATTTGTTTACAATATATTTTGTGCATGCAGGCAAGGCCAGCATATGCAGTCCTGGAACTAAATGACTGGCAAAGCCATTTCAGAGGGTAATTAAGAAGCAACCATTGCTCTGGGTTCAGAATCAGGAATATACCACATTCCACCCCCACCTCTTGAGGACTTTGGTGAACCAGGTCAGTTTCAGGGCTTCCATTACAGAAAGAAACTTTCAATCCCAAGTTTCATTCATTAAATTTACACCCTACCAGCTGCCATAATGGGATTTGAAACCACAACTTCAGAGGAATAGCTAGGAATATCAGAATTATTAGTCTAGTGAAACTGTGCCAACATCTCTCTTCAGCATACTTTCATTCACTCCCTGTTTGTTGCTGCTGATTTTTTCTGACCTCTTCATGATTGATAAATTATTAGGACATTGTAGACTAACTTCTCAGAAGTACATCAATATTTTCATTTCCATGAACAGGGTTGGTATGTGTCCAGTGCTCACATAACTGCAGTACCAAAGATCTGTTTAACAATTCTTTGGAAAAGCCTTGTCACGTTGATGCACAATGGACCTTTGTAAGTAGCAGATTCTACATTCTTAAACATGACCTACATTTTTGAATTTATTGCCTAATGTCAGGAATGGTTCAAATAAGTGCTGGTTTGCATTTGCAACATATAGTTCTGGCATGCAGATTGTGTTCTCAGAGGAGCTGTGTGCACTATAAGTGGATCTGCAAAATTTATGTTTACGTGTCTGTCAAGGTCACGGACACAAGCAGGATTTAAAGAAATCAACATCATTTTGGAAACTTCATTCATTTCAATAGCTTATTCACAAATAAAATTCCTTGCACTTTCTCTGAGCCAAATGCAGACATGTAATTCAGAACTATGGCTTTTGATACTGTATAACCACAAACAAAAAAATTGTTTTCCTTATTCCCAGAATACCTACAGTGCAGAAGCAGACTATTTGGCCCATTGGGATGCTGAACAGCATACCATCCACACCCCCCTGCCATATAACTTTGCATTTCCCGTGGCTAATCCTGCTAACCTACATGTCCCTGGACACCATGGGCAACTTAGCCAATCCACCTAACCCATAGGTCTTTGGACAGTGGAAGGAAACCCACACAGACACAGGGAGAATGTGCAAACTCCACACAGACAGTTGCCCAAGGTTGGAATTAAAGCTGAGTCCCTGCTTCTGTGAGTGAGCCCCCATGCCACTCTTTCATCCTGGGGAAAGTTGACATCCCTTGCATTTTATAACTGAAAGGTAAAATGTCTTGATTCATTCCAAAGCCTCAAAAGGCTAGAATATGTTATTTCTCAACATGAGCCAAAAAATCCAATGGCCAGCTGTGGAGGACAAACCTGATAGAATTGAGGCAATTTTCAAAAAGTGCATTGCAAGAAATTATGTCTGTTCTCTTGATAAAATGAAACTGCTGTTATTTTTTCTCTGAACACTGAACTTCACTTTTAACAATAACAAACTGTTGCTTTCAAAAACATTATTGGATTCTATGTTTGAAATCAATGGCATTTCTCTTTAAATAAATTACCCTTTGCCATTATTTGTAAACTCTAAAACTAATGCTTATATTAATATTTGGCTTAGTGCCTCCAAACCTAATATTTGCTACAGACCATACTTCTTGTTAATAGCTCCACCATTTAAATTTAATGATAACTTAATCATTGCAGTAACTGATAATATAACATTTTTGTGGTCATTGTGCCATGTTTGAATAATGCGAACATTGCTTCAGTGTTAAAACATAGTTTGGTTAAACCACGGGCTTATGCTACTAAGGATTAATCTTGAAGCTGAAAAGGTTATATCGAAGGTCGTAAACTTTTTCTTTGCCATGTCTGCAGTTCTCAACAGAAAACGAAGGAGGGATGTGTCCAATGAACTCTGGTCCCAAATTTAATTCAAAATATGAAGCAGTTTAATAATAATTGGTTATTACCCAATAATTTGACCACCTGCATTGATTTTGCATGCTTGAGTGGGTTGGGAAGTGGTTTTTCAGAGATGTTATTTCCATTATTGGCCAAGAGAATTTTTTTAAAATAAGCTATAATGGGGTTGGCAAAGCACCTTGATTCTGACACTATCATGTTGTGTGTGGCAGGCTTAATGATACAACTGGTCCTTTTGTGCTCACCAGTTTTGTTCATTCGAACTAACCTAATAACATGCTGTAAATAAAATGAGGATATCGTACAAAATCTTGATTAGTTAGGATGCCCATTGGGTTTTTAACAGGTTGAGCAAAGGAAAGAAGAAAAAGTGGGTAAATGGAGTTGATATACAGATGATCCATGATCTCCTCACTGGGATTGCTGGGAGAAAAAAAACAAAACACAGGTTAATTAGGAAGGAGATATCTGTGAAATTCCTCCCTGACTCATGTCAGCAATCAAAACTATTCCAAGAGATCATGTTGATCTTGATTTATATAAAAATGCCCCAACTCAGTTCCAAATGGCGATCCCCATTCTGGCTGGAAACAGGTCCAGCTCTTGCTTACAGGTACACAGTGAATTTATCCTCATTACATTTACCAACAACTTGTTCCACAGGCCCACTTTTCTCTGGGTAAAGAGGCATGTGCAGCTTTCAAGTTAATTCTGCTTTTACATAATGAGTCAATATATCTTCTTAACCTCCCTAACTTTCCCATACTTAAATTATCTGTCCACATCAGCACAACCTAATCCCTTCATTGATTGATAAACTTATGGGAATGTGCAAATTTTAATGCTTTGTTTTTATTGGAGACAAACCTGAAACTCACTGCTTATGAGAGTGGTAGAAGGGGAGGCAATGAATTATTTCAATCTTGAAGGAAATAAATTTACAGGATTAGAGTTAGGGAATGGGACTGATTAGATTGCTCTTCAAAATGCCAACGTGGACTTGATAGGCATGGAGGAGCCTCTTACATTGCATAATGACTATAGCTCCATAAATATATGAGGAAATGACAGAACATGTATTGTGGGTGTGGGAGGAGAGTCATAGAGTCATACAACATGGAAGCAGGCACTTCCGTCCAACTAGTCCATGTTCCCAAACTAAACTAATCCCACCAAGGATATGGAACAAGTGCAGGAAATTGGGATTAGTGCACTTTTAATAGTAGTTATGGCAGTGCAGACTCAATGGGCCCAAGATTCTTTTCTGCACTGTGTGAACCTGCCTGCGTTTAGCCCATATCCTGACAAACTGAAACCCCCAGTTTCCTTCCCTCTGTTCATAATCAGTGTGATTTGTTTTTGAAAAGGTAGACAAATGTGTATCTAACCCCCAGTCAGTAAATCATAAATTTTAATGCAGTCATCAACAGACTTTTGTGGGTTTAAATACAATTTCCCTAATAAAATCTATGTATATTAGTCATACACCATTCACTCAAGAAAGATATAATTAAAGAAGATGGTGCACTTTGCAAGTATTAAATGAAAACAATAATTAACAGTTCACATTTTTTTTAGAGTCCATTGAAGGAGTGTCTTGGATCACAGACTGTATCCAAGCAGTTCTTTTCGGGTTTGGGTAAATGTAATTAAGAGAAGGCTCGACCACAGCAATTTGGTTAAATATGAACACTTATTGAGTAATAATAAAAGACGAAAAAGAAAGGAACATTTATGAAGTAAATAAAAAGATTGAAAAAGAGAGGGAAGGAACAATAAGCCTCACACCCTTCTGCCCGTCAGGGACCCCTCAATCAATGTTTGGTCTAGAGGCTGAGGTTGTTCCTGGTACTCTGTACAATCCGGTCCGAGTGAAGTCCAATGACTTGGAACGAAACTCTCTCTCTTATACAGTGTAACAAACAGCGAGGCGCAAAGGGAAAAACAACTACAGAAGACAAAACATCTAGCCAGTACAGGAAACAGCTACAGAAAAACAAGCTACAGGTGTCATATTCAGCCTGTAAAGGAATGTTCATAGGACTCATTCAAGGTCATACAGTTTGTTGAGTATCATCATGAACTTTACCAGCCTTTTTTCCATCCCATACAATCTACCTTCTCATGCAGCTGTTGAATATCATCATTAACTTTTAGCCCTTCGGCCCATCCTGTACAAGGAGGAAGATTTTCTCCACTCTTGAACTGAATTGTGGGTAAATTCACATGGCTGACATCAGATCCAGATTAACTGCAGGGTCCTGTGAAAGAGAAGATTGTTGAGTAGGTCATGGAGACAAGTCCTCATGGCTGTTCTGTCAGGATGTACTGTTCCTTTGCAGGTGAACTCAAGATTTTAGAATCAGGGCTGGAAGACATTTAAAATTTTTTCAAAGCTCACAGTTCAAGAAATATAAAAGTGGTGCAACCTTTCTCTGCAATTGTCTTATTGGTATAATCCAGAAGACAACCAAGTCTCCTCTAAGTATTGGTAAAACTTATTTCAGTATTAGGGAAGCAGTTTCAGACACACAATCAATGGTCATTGATACTCAATAGAAGATAAAGGGTAATCTTTCCTACTAAGTGTTGGATAACTGGCTTCGTCAGCGTTCTTTTTTGAAATTAAAGACCTGGAGAGAAGATGTCTAGGAGTTTTGTTACCTTTTTGTTTTGTGAGTAAACTCAGACAATGGCAGACTGAAATTCCACAAAGGCATACTATATAGCGTATCTATTCAACGATGGAGGCGGGTGTTTGCTAGATACCCCACCTATTATAGTCTGATTTAGAACTTTCTGGAAGCTTGATTGTGACTGTGTTGAACATGCCGAAGTCACCTGATCCTCCTTGGTAACCATTTTAACAGCCATCAGTGGCCATTTTTAAATAAACAAAGGCAGTTGCAGAAACTTCCATAGAGGAGCTGTCTATGTTCAAAGCTTTAAATATTACAAATCTTTTATCGGGTATGACACCTGCTTACCCCCTAGCATTCCTGTATTGAGTTGTCATTATGCTTGTGTAGGAATAGAAGGAATAATTTGGATGAAATCATTCTCAGGGTCCCTCTATGCCCAATAATAGTAAGCAACACATTATTTAAAAGAAGGTATTTTTCAGTTATTTGCTCCATCATTTTTTTTGTATGGTTTTTAAATGTTCACCGGGATCAAACATTTCACTAATGTGAAAGGAAAAAAACAAATTACTTTTCCACTTTTCGTGTCCTTTGTCAGCTTGAAGCATTCCCAGGTCAGGTATAGTAATAGTGGGGGTCAAATCAAAAGTAAAACTAGTTCTTTGTTTCCACAATGTGCCTTTATCCTAACCACAGAAGTCCACCCTCTACGACCCCATTGTGAATTTTCCCATTTCCCACAGCAGCCAGCCTTGTGGCCTTTCTAAGTAAGGTTGCCAATTACAATTAGAGCAAATTACAGGCAGCTTTATGCTCTGGAACAGCATCCACTAAAATCTGAGCTGAATTGCCAGGATTCACTATATGTTGGATTCTTACAAGCAGGAGGAAGAGAGATCTCTTCAGTGTGGACTGGATTGAAATACAGAATATCAACCTCCATGCCCTCCCAGCCCTGGCTCCAGCATGGAGGTTCAGCATAACAATTAACTGTACCATCTACATATTGGCATCACTTTCACTGGCATCTCTCCATTGAAAAGCTTGTATTTTAGTCTTGGACAGAAAGATGTTGTTGAAGCCTAACTTACACCAGGATGATGAGAAATTAGTTAATCCAACTGCAGTTCATAGAGTTAGCCTAATTTTATTAATGACAATGATAGCCTGAGCTTATGAATATTATTGAATTGGAATGTGCCATTTGAGTACTTTGAGCTGGGTGGAAAGAAATGTGCTTAAAGGATTTAAAGGTATGCCTTAGCCTAAAGTGACAGCTAACTTATAAACAATGCTAACATTCTTAACCTAAATTGCATAGCATGATCTATAGAAGCAGTTCGGAGCTTTGCATGTAGAATGACAAATCCCTATTACAAGGGAGGAACATCTTGAAAATAATTACACAAAGACCTGGATGGGAAGGATAGAAGTAAATAGAAATACTTAATCTTCAAAGTGAGCATTGATGTTACTGTAAGCATGCTCCACAAGGGGTGACAGAGCAAAGGCCAGAATGTTAATTTATATTCAGGCTGCAATTTTAAAAGCGTTTAATGGAAGAAGATAGAAAGAAAGTAAAGATTGTGATCAATATTCGTAATTTAAATGAGCACCATTGCAACTTTTAACCATAATTATTTCTACATATCTGTTTTAAACTGGATGTAGTGTTCTGCAAGTTTTCTCAAGATCCTACTCCCATTCAGGATTTTCAGTCATCTTAATTTATGAGTCAATATGTGTGTGGCTGTAAGATTTTAACTGACTGACTGCCAAAATCAGGATATGTGCCTCATCTGTTTTCTGTGTGGCAATAAGACATTTACCTGAATATCTAAATGTTCACTGCGGGCAGAGATTCTTTCTTTTGGGAAAGGAATTGTTTTCAGCCTTAGGACCTAGCATGTACAATGTAGTCATCTTGTATACTCTTTCAGCATCATGGTTTAGCTGGAATCTTGCAAGTAGAAAACCACAATGCTAATTTCCCTTGCAAATCAATCCTAGGACATCTCTAACTAAATAACTTCGACATTAAACCCTACCCCAGATGAAGCGAATTTGTAAAAGTTACAATGTAAATGGGAAACTGTCCCCTTCTGCATATGTAGTGCCTGCAGTTTTTATAGTGGTGAGTGGTGTGGCAAAATATTCATTCACAAATTTAAACTAGGTTCTCTCAATGTGACTAGGAGTCTGATTTCAATGTAATGGTTGTCATGTGTTTTCCCCACGTTTGGAAAAACACCATGATAGAAAGGAATGCAGGAGCTATCAGTTCAGAAAATTGTGCCTGTTACAAAACACCTTGTTGGCCAAAGATATTAGGTGTGTTTCTCCCAGCATCTGAAGGAAGCCTTTTGTCTCTGCTGTGCCAATCATAGTTACATGCCCAATCACCGCCTCAATTGCAACCATCACCACCAAGCCCCATTCTGTTAATCGATCCCTCCCTGATCACTAGGGAATCTATGGAATCCTGCTGCAGATATTTTGCCACTGATCTTTCAGCTTAACAGATGGCCAGCTTGTCATGGGCCAAATTAAAGACATTTGGACAGCTACATAGATAGGAGAGGCTTAGAAGGATATGGGTCAAGTGCAGGAAAATGAGACTACTTCAGTTTGGGAAATCTGGTCAGCATGGATGAGTTGGGCTGAAGGGCCTGTTTCTTTTCTGTATGATTCCACGATTCTATGGCTCGAGGATTTATTTTTAAGACTGCAGCCACATAAGTTTATTTTTAAAAATGTACAAGGACTTTGTGTGTGTTTTAGATGGTGAAAAGTGTGAAGATGTTCATTTTGCCTCAAAGAAGTATGAAATCTTGATGTTGGCTACAGAAGATGGGAAATCACCATTTTGATTGTTAAGGAGGTGGAAATCTCCCAGCAAACAACACAGAGATACAGTGATGCAATTTAGCAGAAGTTTAAGCTTTAAAGAAGAGAAATATGACAACATTGTGATGATATAGAATCTAAAGATCCATTATAAGAAAGAATACAGTGTTTCTACAATAGATTTGAAAAGCTTGAAGACACTTAAATCAAGATAATTAAAACAGTATTAATATACTGCAAGATGAAGAACAAAACACACTTATTACTCAAAAGTGAGGTTTCCTGATTCTGAGTGGTTAAAGAGGATACAAAGATCTCTGTCAAGGTCCCAACAATCTCCTCCCTTGCCTCCCTTAATATCTTGGAATAGATCCTATCAAGATACCTCACGCATCTTACTATCAACATGCCCCAGAATATTTACAAATCCCTGTCTAATCTTACCATCATCTATGTCCATCTCCTTTGTGGATACTGATCTAAAGGACTCATTAAGGACACCACCCAATGGGAACAGTTTCTCATTATCTGCTCAGACCTTAATTTTGAGGGCTTCTATCAAATCTTCAATCAGTGCTGTCTCAAAAAGACCTAGACTGAGACATATCCTGTGGAGATGCTGAAACATACTGGTCCTGGCAACTAAAAATTGCTGTGCTACTCTCCCACTACCCCCACTGTGAATGCATTCTTAATATGCTACAATATCTACTCTGTGTTTGTGACACATCTTTTAAGAGTCACTAGAATCATAAAGTCACAGAAATATACAGCATAGGAACAGACCCTTCAGTCCAACTCGCCCATGCTGACCAGATATCCTAAATAAATCTAGTCCCATTTGCCAGCATTTGGCCCATAGGCCTCTAAATCCTTCCTATTCAAATACCCATCCAGATGCAGTTTAAATGTTGTAATTGTACCAGCCTCCACCACTTCATCTGGCAGCTCACTCCATACACATACCCTCTGTGAGAAAAAGTTGTCCCTTAGGTCCCTTTTAAATCTTTCTCCTCTCACATTAAACCTGTGCCCTTTAGTTTTGGACTCCTTTACCCCGGGAAAAAGACCTTACCTATTTACACTATTCAAGCCGGTCATGATTTTATGAAATGCTATAAGATTACCCCTCAGTCTCTGACACTCCAAGGAACATGGCCCCCGTTTATCTCTCCCTACAACTCAAACCCTCCAAACCCGGCAACATCCTTGTAAATCTTTTCTGAACCCTTTCAAGTTTCACAACATCTTTCCTACAGCAGGGAGACCAGAACTGCATGCAGTATTCCAATAGTGGCCTAACTAATGTCCTGTACAGCCACAACATGTCCTCCCAACCCGTATACTCAGTTCACTGACCAAGCTTGGTCTTAGCAGCTAAAACAGCTGCCCCATAAGACAGAACCCCCCACCCCCATTTACCTCTGATGAAGACAACATGGATGTCCCAGGAGATGCATCTGCAAGGCTTCACCCATGTTCCCCAGATACTGGGGACCTCAACTCAGCTACTGATGCCTCAGTGGGAACATGAGCCAAATGAGAGTCAGAAGCACCTGCAGGTGGACACATCAGTGATCAAGATGGCTTGGGGCCAGGATTTGTAGTCTACACACTAGATTAATGCTTAAGATTCATAAGCATCAGGTACTACCCACAAGTGTCTTTTACCTGCATTGTATGGGTATCCATGCAATGTTTTGCCCTTTGAAGGGGCTCATATCACTTGAAATTGAAACCCTTCCCTCATTGAAGGAAGCACTTACCATGCCCACTGCGGGTGCGGTGCATATCCATTGTGCATTTGTTATTTACAGCACAATGGAGGAATAGTGATCACTCTTCACACAGTGAGTATCAGGCTCAGCCTCTTACCCTTAGCAATCTCAACTAGGGGGAGTGTGTTATGTGCTGACTTATATTCGGCTCCTTTTTGTTTGGTTCATCTTCCTGTCTATCTCTTTCATCATCCTAGCTTTGGCTGTTCTAACTTCTCCCTCTTGTGTATGCACCATGGCTGTTTGTGAACAATCTCCTCTTTAAAGATAGTCCATTGTCACTTTATCATTTTGCCAATCAATCTTTGATTCTAATTTATCCAGTGTATATCAATTCACATCCCTCTGATATTGATCCCTTCTGCAATGAAATATTTATATTCAAGATATCATCTTCCAAGAATAACCTAAATCTTATGATGAAATGATCAGTGCTCTATATCTTTCTCTACTGACACTTGAACAGCTTGACCCACTTCATTCCTCACTGCCTGATGGAGGAATCCATCCTTCTTTATATTGCCAGAAATAAATTGATGTCGGAAATTATCCTGGATGAATTTCAGAAACTCTTCCCTTTCTGCCTTTTTATGTTATTACTAGTCCATAGTATGATAAATAAATTCCAGAATTGTAAGGGGCCTCAGGGATTATGCAAGGAAGCATTCCTTTCAGTCATTTGTAAACCTTAAGTCGCTAATTAAGTGTCACAAGAGCCTCTTCCTGCTGCAACCGGTATTTCACCAGCACCTGGTGGGCATTTTGCTACTTGGAATGGCCACAGATATACTGTTATGATCCCAACTGATGTTGTTACAGGGTAAGCCACTTCTCAAACGGAAACCTAGCTTGTTAGATCATATTTTGTTTTGTTTTGCTTTTAACGAGGTGTTCTTTCACTGAGACATAAGCATGCAAATTTGCAGATTTTGTTCTCACAATAAAACAGAACTTTATTAAACAAAAGAAATGAAGATAAAATAGAACAAACTAAACTAAACATTTATGAAACAAATTTAATGTGTTTTAAACACAAAGTAAATATATAATCCCATTAACTCCAAAGCACTACTTTTCAAGTTCCAAAAAAACACTTCCCTTGTACATTACTCATACAATAGAAAAAATATATTTTCTGAACACCCCGATACATTATAGACAACTTGTGACTCTAACTCCTGGACTGTAAACACTAGTAACTTCTTGTTGGAGCTACCATGCACATGAGCTTAAATATACTCAGCTTCATGTAACCTCTTCAGTGTTTTACCCTAACGCTTTAGTTTTAGGATTATCACTTACTCCTTGCCCAAAAGTAGTCTAGTTTTACTATATTCTCCCCATCGCAACCATCTCCATTCAAAGGCTTTACAGAACAGCCCAAAACAAAATAACACTAAAAAGAAGTCTCTGTCTTGAAGCTATGGGTGTTTCCTCCAAGCCTAAAAAAAGAACTTTCTAATAGAGCTTAAAGCATGACGGCTTATCTTGTTAAGTTGTAAATCAACCGAAAGTAAACAAGAAGCCACTAATGCTGTCAAAGAAACTCTCATAGACTGTTATAAAATGAAGCATTATGGTTACAGAAATGCTCACAAGTGAATTATTACCTTCAGATACACAGCAAACTGAAATTTAAAATAAACAATATTAAAAATTTATAGAAATCACATATATCACTGTGTCCTGAAAGACCTCATCCCAGCTGACTGGCCCTGGTGAGTCCACAAGTTCACTTTAGTCCTGGAGTCCCTACCATGGTGAATGCTCTGTGCCTACTGGCGTTGTTTCATTCCCCGTGGTGCTGCTGGAACTGAGGAATTGCTAGCACTCCCAAGTGTAAACTGTTTTAGGGGTCTGTTCAAGTCCCTTAAAAGAGCAGATGCACACATGTCAACTATTAATTGCCTTCAAAAGTAAAAAGGCAGTCTAGGATAATTTCTGTCCAAAGGACATGGCCAGCATTGCCCATAAAAAAAAACAAACAAAATCTCCCATGATCAAACTGTTTGCACTGATATAATTACCCTCCAAACTTGCCCTGCTACATCTTCCCAATATATGGTGGAGGACAGAATACATATTGAATGTTTCCTTAATCTGACTAAAGAGATTCTGTCCTTGATCCTGACTAGGACATCCTCTATCTTCAGCACTGGACGGTTCTCCGTGATCAATACTACCACTGCACCTTCTTTCTTATCCATTGTTCTGCAACATCTTGCATCCAAGAATATGTAGTGCTGTTTTGATCCAATGAAATCATGACAACATTATATTCCCATATTACCATCTGCATCTGGAATTCACCATCCTTATTCAGCATGGTTTGTGTTTTACTATACTTGCATTGTAAATCTAACCTTTTATTTTAATCATTCAAGAGATTTAGGTATCCCTGGCTGGGCCAGCATTTATTGTCCATCTTTTGTCGCTTTTGAAAAGGTGGTGGTGAGCTGCAGTTTCTGAGCTATAGGATAGACCTACGATGCTGTTAGGGAGGGAGTTCCAGGATTTTGACCCACCGACACTGAAAGAATGACCATATGTTTCCAAGTCAGGATGGTGAGTAGCATGGAGGAGAATTTTCAGGTGGCTGTGGTCCAATGTATCTATTGCTGTTTTCCTTAGAGATGGAATTATTCTCACCAGTGCTAATATGCAAGTTAGCTTTGTGTCCTCAGACAACAAAGGAGGTCAGCATGGTACTAGAACAATGTCATTGTATCATTTCCTATTCTGCATATCTGTGGTGATGAATTCTTGAAGTTTGGGGACTGGTCTTTGGTTAAATGTTATCGGTCTCAGACCTGATAACACCAGTGCCTACATCGAGGATAGTCAGCGCTGGACACCACCAAAACTGGGCACCTTGGCGATGCATATCAGCTGATGATATCTTACACGGTTGCAGCTCCATGCTGTTCCTTTGCTAACATACTGTGCGTCAAGATACTGGGCGTGATGCCATCTGACTGCGGTCAGGACAGATTAAAGATCAGGTGTGGTACTTCCAAACCAGACATCTTGGCCATCCCAACCCCATTTGCAAATTAAGCCATTGCTGTGTCTTCAGGGTAGCACGAACTCATAAATTTGACCCTATTCAGTTTTGTTGGGTTACCGTACAACCCTTGACAGGTTTGCACAAATGTGAGTATGTTACAGAACTCACCAGCTGATACACATTGAAACCTGATACTGCCCTGAAACACCTACAGTCGTTCTGGCTGTGAATGTAACTTTCTTTTCGGTCAGACTGAAATAATAAAGGGGGAGACAACATTCCAGAAGGGCCGTGGGTAATAGAGCAAATTGAATGCTTCCTGGTTGGAGCATAGTTGAGCCTCATTTGCAATGCGTGCCTGCATAACTTAGACTGAGCAGAAACTGTGCCTGTTACCTGGCAACTGGCCCATTCTCTTGACTCCAGCTCCAGCTGAAAGATAATGCTGGTCATCCAACAAATTTCCAGTGGAACTAACAGACAGAAGCTTTCCTTAATCTTGTTAGCATGATAAGCCAATATTCAAACATCACCGAGGATCAAATCATCCTGGGGCTCTGAACAGGGCTAGGATAACAGTCTGAGGTGGATTAAAGCAGTCTACCTTTCACTGACCGCTGCCAGCAACCTTGTCCTGTTGAAAGCTCTGCTGTTCCTTTTACACAAAATAAAACCTCACCTGCTTTCCACAAATGTATTCATCGCAGAGCAGTGATGAGCAACGACAACAGGAACAGCTCCATCCAGCAAGCCCATATATCTACACAGAGAAAGGCTGCTTTGATGGTTCCCCAGTGGATGTAATTGTACTCATTATTGCCCATTTACATTTCATCACCCGATTATCACAAAAGCCTCATTACTGTTGATAAGAATGGCTGCTGATCTAACTGCTCGTTGCTCGGTTTCTCTTTCTCTCTCTCCTCAGGTCATGAAAGCATGTGTCCAGTCTCACAGGAGACAGAAGGGGGAAAAGAAAAGCTCCTCTCAGATTTGATTAAAGGCTATGATTCAAATCGATATTTAATAAAGCTGCCCCTGCTATAATACATGCATGCAGGGTCCCCAGATGGGAAGTGTTGTGTTCCGCAGCAGTCTGAAGATATCCACCACACTGTGTTACAGAGCTAGTCTGGCACCTGTATCCCATGAGTGGACTTCCTCAAGAGGTAGAGCCCCCAAGCCAACACGATCGGTTCTAAAAGGATTAAGCTCATTTCCAGTGATGAATACATCAGATAGCATCAGATAGCAATGGATGTCATGTCCCCCTACAGGCTGAGACGCTGCTCATCTCATGACAATTGAGTAATGGATGAAGGGATTGGCCAGTGAGACTGAACTACCTTGGGGGCCACAAGGTGGGAACAAAACAATGAATGAAGGATGTTTCAGAGATAGTAGGAACTGCAGATGCTGGAGAATCTGAGATAACAAGGTGTAGAGCTGGATGAACACAGCAGGCCAAGCAGCATCAGAGGAGCAGGAAGGCTGA